>NW_027459491.1:5000-290000 GCF_050624435.1 Tenrec ecaudatus
GGGGAGGGACTCAGCCAAAATAAAGCATACAAGGGTAATGACCATGGCATTCTCTCCAGTGTGGGCCTCAGAGCAGCTCTGGTTCTAGAAAATCCCACAGAAATAATTTTACCAACCTGGGCCTTCAGCCCTCACGCCAAACTTAACACATTTCTAATCCACACAGTGTTTACAGCTTTGGGTTCTCATCCCTCTCCTTCTTCCAAGAGACCAAGGAGAATGGAGTGTTTGAGCAATATCCAGGCCACATGACCATCTTTCTCGGTTATTAACTCACCTTTTCCTCTCTCAAGCACAACTTTAATGTTTCCATGAGTGTCCGTGGCTATGATAAAGAATACGTGTTATGGGAGGTAATCAGGGCCTGCGTCTTCCATAAACCAGTTGCCAAAGACTCTTTACAGATAGGTAATGGTAGGCCCATATGTTTTACTTACCTATTGCTGCTTAGTGACTTTCAATCCCACTCAGTGTATTATTTGCTCATAATTTTGTAATTTGAGGAAGGTTTGGCTGGGGCAGCACATCTCCACTCCACGTGGCATTGGCCAAACCAGCTCAAGCAGCGAGACCCGGCAAGATGGGTTTGCTTTGGTTCATAGGTCTAGGGCCTGGGTTCTTGCTGTTGCGTTGGCTCCCCAAATTCCCTCCATGTGATCGTATCATGTGCTTGCCTTTAGCTTCCTCACAGCAGGGTGATTTTCAAGATAGATTTTTTTGTCAGGATAGTTGGGCTGTAGGCCCAGTGACAAAATCCCTTAAAGGGATTAAATTGAATGCACAATTTAATACGTGACTGCCAAATATCCCCCAGAGCACACAAGTTGGAACCACAAGACTTCTCCCTAGGAGAGGTTCCTTGTAGCTTTTGATTGTCTTCTAAGTCCCTTTTCCTTTTCCACAATAATGTCTGGGTTGCTTTATCAATTATCTTCTTTCTTTTTATGTAGCACTATCTCTGGCTGTTTAGTCCAAGCCAATGCAGTTCCTTCCCAAAGTTACTGGGTTTCCCTTGCACTGGATTACATGATGCATTCAATTTTATGAAAGCCATGTCCCCACATCTCTTTGAAATGGGTCCCTCTCTGTTTTAGGCTGCAGTTCAGCCTATTTAGGCTGTAGCACAGCCTTCTGGAGACTCTTAGAAAACCTTTTGTGTATACGAGACTGTCTACAAGGCACTGGATTACATTCTTTTGTGATCTTAGTACAGGGCATGAAAGCTATCTTCTTGATCTGATCCAACGCAGAAACCCTGCTCATGCCATTCCTATTATGGGACATTATTTTTTGGCAAGAAAGACTTGGGGTTGAAAAATAGGTTTTGTTAGGCAGATAGGCAGGAATGAGATGTCCATTGACGCATGCCCAGGAGAACCAAGCATAGAACAAAAGCCTAGGTTTTCCCGCTGGTGGGTACGGATGGGCGTTAAACCTGCATCAGCCCACCTGGGCCAGGTGATTGCAATTCAGCCAATGGGATTGACCTGGGGTCATTCACCATTCCTCCCCCCGGGAATCCTTGAAAAGGCAGGAGCGAGGGGGAGAAAGGAAAAACTGGGGACAGGAACTGGGGAGGGAACTTGAGAAAGAACATGAGACAGGTGTTTTTTTGGAGGAAAACTTAGGAGAGAGATCTTTGCGTGACCTCGAGCAGTCTCTGCCAGGCTACATGGTGGGGAGGAATCCTAGGGGTGGCGCGTAAAACCTGAAACTTCTTTTAACTTTCATTAAACTCACTTGGATCACGAGCCAGGCTTTGGCGTGAATTCTTTCTCATGCAGAGCCAAGAACTGAGATGTAACTCTAGCCCGGAGAGAGATCTTACAGTTCATATTTAAGTCCAGCAAGTCCCTGCTCCTTCATAGTTCATATTTTCTGCTAAAAAAAGCACACAACTAAACCCCAAACAGAAGTAACTTCTTTAGCTTTTCTTTACCCTTCTGTAGTTTATAATTATTTGTCTGTTGCCTCCATTGTTAATGACGCTGAGAGTTCAGATTCTAGATAAAGCAGAAGAATGTCACTGCCATCCAAAATAGTTGTTCTTAGTGTTAGTTGGTGCCCAATCAATCCCTGCCCATCCACTCACTTGCTGCCATTGAGTCAATTCTGACTCATGGCAGCAGAGTATACTTGCCCTGGTAGGTTTCTGAGACTATACATCTGTACAGTAGAAAGCTTCAGCTTTCTCTCTCAGAGCAGCTGGTAGGATTGAACTGCTGACCTTATGGCTAGCAGGACAATATGTTACCAGGGATCCTTTTCAAGACTGTGCCCTTTCAGAAACAGATCACCAGGCCTGCTTTCCTAGGAACCGGTGGGTGGGTTTGAAGCATCAACCTTTTGGTTAATATGCAAGTGCTTAACAAATGGGCTTTATCCTGGTTTGGAAAACCTAAGTCACTGGTCTTTTGCCTAAAGAGTCACTTTCAATGGCCCTGGCTTGTTTCATGGGAAGGGCCAGTTCAGGGGCTCCCGGACAGATGGTGGGGTAGGATCCTTATTTAGTAGGGCCATATTGGGTGGGGTGGCAGGGAAGTGTGTGTGTGCTGTATGTGTGTGTAATCTGCATCTTTAACAAATGCCCCCCCCCACTCAAATGAGAAACGCTGGCCCCAATTGTCCTCTGCCTCTCTTGTTGCTGCCTTTTTTGGGATTTTTCTGGCTTTTAGCAGCCCTGGAGGCCCCTCCTATCTAGGCAGGAAAAGGAGCCAATAAATAAGTTCACACTAAGGTGCTAGAGAGTGATAACAGCTAATCCCTTCCAAGGGCAATTGCTCTCAGAAAGAAAGAAAAGAAAGAGAGAGCGAGAGCTTAGGGGGTTGGGGGGAGCAATTTAACTCCAATGAATAGTGTCTCCTGGAAGAGTCCTACACTTTGTCGCTGCAATGGGAGTCATATATGAACATGTGTGTGTGTGAAACCCCTCGCATCAGTCTCTTCTTCTGCTTTTGTGTAAATTGGACTTTAAACACATTCTCTAGGAAGTGTTTGAATGCCTCTGTTTATGGAAGCTTCTTGACAGAAGGGGGATTTTTGTCTCTTTTGTTCAGTGAGAGAGCCCCAAGGTCTGGCATTTAATAAGTAAGTAGCAAGCTGGTTGAATGAATGAGTGAATGAGTGAGTGAGGTAAAGAAGCCTTCAGCAGCCTTCCAGGTTGAGACTGGCCCCCTCTGAAGCCTGGCTCTTGTCTACAGTGAGGTACACCTCTCCTCCTTCCCATTTCATGCTTCCCCGTGGTCTGCCTGGGATTGAGCTGAAAAATGATTTTTCATGCATGTCATCCTCATTATATCATTATCCCTCACAGCAAAGCTCTCTGACCACCCTGAAGACCTGTATTTAATGTGAGGAAAGGTGATTTAATGGAGTGGAGAGCGCAGCATAAAACAGAAAACCCTTTCAGAATAGCAGAGCAGGCTGTCCCTCCAAGGGGAAAGGGACAAAAAGGGAAAAGAAAAGAAAAATGGCGAGGGAGGGGGGGCAACTCTCACTCTCCTAATAGGTTGAAATAAGAAGTCATTTTGGTCAACTTCATCAGAAGACAAACCTGAAAGGGGCCCCTTGCCCTCCCCGCCAGAGCATAACTGACTTACCATGCATTTTACCGTGGAGCTGATTATGCGCTGAGTTGTGGCAGACAGGGAGAGTTTATTGACATATGGTCTCCCTTCACACCTTTTGTTACAGCCAAACATCAGGGACTGAGCTGCAGGATATTAAAGGATTTGGAAGCGTTATCAAGGAATGGTACATATTTATCAAAACCAGGGTGATATTACAAAGCTGGGTTGCTGCTACACCTGGGTGTGTTATGTGATTAAAAATAATGACAATGCATCCTCTTGATGGATTTTGCACCTGGGCGAATACTGAGCAGGTCTGCTGGACCACCCTTGGTCGAGAATTCACACCTAACAACCCCTTTGGTCTCAGAAGAAAATTGTGGCTGCTAGCTCACACTTGGAATCCAGGTAGGGCAATGTTTAAGCACTTCACTGTTAACCGAAACAGCAACACTTGGAATTCACCAGCTATCCCGAGTGAGAAAGATGTGACCATGTGCTGCCACAAAGATTACAGCCTTGGAAACCTTCCGGGAGGTTCTTTCCTGGCCTACAGGTTTGCTCGAGTCAGAATTGACTTGACTTCCATGGCATTGAGCTGTTTTGAGTTTTGGATGGCTGAATTGGAGACTTCAGGATTGCAGGAAGATTTGAGAACAGCCTGAAATATGCAGGCGACCAGCCTTGCTTGCTGCAAGGGAAGAGGAGTTGAAGCACTTACTGATGAAGTTCAAAGATGATAGTCTTCAGTATGGATTACAACTCGAGGTTAAAAGAACAAGAATCCTCACCACTGAACCAATAAGCAACATGATAAACAGAGAAAAGATTTAAATGATGAAGCATTTCATCTTACTTGGACCCATCCACAACCAACGCTCATAGAAATACCTGTAAAGAAATCACTGGATAAATTGCTTTCAGTGAATTTGCTGCAAAAGGCCTTTTAAACATTTTTTTGAACCAAGGTGACTTTGTAACCTTAAAAACTCAGGAGTATCCTATCCCAAGGCATGATTATTTTCATGTGGAAGTTGGAAAATGCATAAGGAAGTCCCACGAGAAGAATTGATGCATTTGAAATATGGTCCTGGTGAGGAATATTGAATACACCAAGGAACTTCTAGGAGAACAAACAAATCTATGTTGAAAGAACTACAGCCAGATTGATTCTTAGAAGCGAGGATGGTGACATTTGGCTTCATGTACTTTGGGTGTTATCAGGAGGGACCAGTCCCTGGAGTTGGGCACCATGCTTGGTCAAGCCAAAAGGAGGACAAACCTCCACAAGATGAGTTGACACAGTGGCTCAAATGTAGGAATGGCTGTGAGAAATGCGCAGGGCAGCGTGTTGTTTTGTTCTGCTGTACATAGAGTGGCCATGAGTTGGAACCAAATAGATAGCACCTGGTTACGCAATGTACTAATGGCAAGATCAACCATTCAAAACCACCGGCCACCGAGGTGGGTGTTTGCATATTTACATGCCCTCACTGCCATCAAGTCCATTCCAACTCACAGGCCCATGGGACTGAGTAAAATGGCCCCCGTGGGTTTCTGAGACTGTGATTCTTTAGAGGAGTAGAAAATCTCCTCTTTCTCCAGAGGAGCGGTTGGCCATACAAACTGCTGACCTTGAGATTAACAGTCCAACTCCTGACCACTCTTGCCGTCAGAATTCTATTTATATACACAAGTATATATATATATATATATATCCTTTCCCAAAAGAACTCCACATTTTCAAATCATTCTTGACACTCATGGCCTTTTTTCCTTTATAGCCATGCCTTTGGTTGAAACACACATATAAGAGAAATATTTATCTACTTATAGGGGTACAAAAGGAGCTTTGGTGGCATAGTGTTTGCAAGTTGGGCTGCTAACACCAAAGTCAGCACTTTGAAACCACCAGCCACTCCGTGGGAAGAAGAGTCTGTCTATTCCTATAAAGAGTTACAGTCTCAGAAACTCACAGGGACAGATCTACTCTGCCTCATAGGGTCACTATGAGTCAGCATCACCTCCCTGGCAGTGAGGTAGATTTTGGTTTCATAGAGATACAAGTCAGTCCTGAGCTGCTAAAGACAAGGTTGGCAGTTTGAACCCACCAGCTGCAGAGAAAGAGGAGGCTTTCTATTCCCATAAGGCGCTATAGTTTCAGAAATACCCACAGGGGAAATTTTAACCTCTCCTGTAGGATCAATATGAGTCAGAATCGACTTATCGGTGGTGAGCAAGTGGAGGGGACCCTAAACAGGTTCCGGTGGACCTTAAGCGTTCTACTCATTGTGCATGCTCTGTAAAATGTAAACCAAGATTTTACTTTTGCAAACATTATTTTTTCTAAACACATCTAACTGTGAAACTATACTCGCATGCGGGTCTTTGAACCTGGTCAGTGGTCTGGGGAAGTGAAGGGCCCTGACATCCTTTGTTGTTGTTAGTGCTGTCCAATCATTCTGACATCACAGGGACCTTCTTTGCAACACAAGGCAGCACTGCCCGGTCCTTTGCCAGCCTCAGGGGTAGTATGTTGGAGCCCATGGTTTCAGCTACCGTGTCCTCCAGTTCACCAAGGAGTTTCCTCTTTGTGCTGCTTACTAAACCCGTTTCTGAGGAGTCCATTCCAACTCACGGTGACGCCGTGTGGGTCAGCACCACGGGACCCCACAGAGCTTTCAAAGGCTGGTCGTTGAGAAGTCAATCAGCAGGCCTTTCTTCTGAGGGGCCTTGGATTTGAACCGCAAACCTTTTAATCAGCAGTGGTTGAGCGTGCTAACTGTTCACATTGCCCGGGGACACCCAACCCTTCTTACCCTCATCGCTTCATAGGTGATCCATCTCCAATCCAAGAGGGCAGAGAAGATAGATAATACAGCCTGAGCTGCGTATGTCAGGTCCAAACTTTTCAGTGTCATGGAACAAATAGCCAAAAACCTTGATTCCAAAGAAATGAGTAGCGGTGCACTCTTGGGAACTTGCTCTGTGACAGCAGCCACCAGGAAGACCCCGGTAGACCAGAGCCTTGCCACCCCAAATATGGTCACAGACTAGCAACATCAGGAGCTTGTTAGAAATGCAAATTCTCAAGCCCTACACAAGGTCCACTGAACCAGCGTGTGCAATTTACCAAGACCACCAATGGATCGGGGTACCTGTGAAAACCAAACCAAACCCATACTCACTGCTGTCCAGTCGAGTCAGACTCAGAGCAGCCCTATGGGCCAGGGTAGAGCTACCACTGTGCATTCCCAAGACTGTAATTCTTTAAAGGAGCAGACAGCTTGTTGTTCTCCTTCAGAATGCCTGCTAATTTAGAACTGCTAGTTTGGTGGTTAGCAGCCCACTGCCTAACCGCTAGGCCACCAGGGCTCCTTTTGTGCTTGTGAGAGGTCGAGCAAATACCATTAGCAACTAGAGAAGAACCTGGAAGAAGAAGAGCAGGGTGGGAACTGTGAGTCAATTTGGTCATTAGCACATTTCTGTGTTCACTTACTCTGTTCCTTCCCTTGTGTATTCAGTCAGCAATTCTTCTTTGAACATCACCTCTGAGCCAGGATCTGTGATATGCTAATTAAGCTGGTTTAGGAAAGGGGTCTGCCTAAGTGACTCCTGCTTCCTGGCTTTTCCTGCTTCCAGATCCCCTCTCTTTACTTCCTTCCACATTAGAAGCACATCCTTACATGTGCAGCTGATCCCTAGTTCAGGACCAGAAGTTACGTGTTGGCATGCATGCATGCTCATAGCTCGCTCAGTGGGAGTGCAAAAAGTCAATTCCTTCAAGAGCCTAGCACAGTCTGTAAGGTTGGGATGGTGTTAAAAGAGGTGGGGTTGGTGTTAGTTCCCGTTGAGCCCATTCTGCACAGGATGCCTTCATGTGACAGAGTAGAAATGTCCCCATTGGGTTTCCTAATCTGTCATCGTTACCAAAGGAGCCCCGGGGGGTACTTTAAGGGAATTGTTGGACTGTCAACTGCAAAGTCAGGGGTTCACACCTACCAGCTGCTCCGCAGGAGACAGATGAGGCCCTCTGCTCCCATGAAGATTTATAGCCTCAGAATCCCATGATTGGGTCGCTATGAGCCAGGGTTGGTTCCATGACAGACCCAAAGCCCACTTTCTGTCGAGTTGATTCCAACTCATGGTGATCTTATATACTTGTTGTTGTTGCTGTCGGGTGCCATTGAGTGGTTTCTGACCCAAAGTGACCCTATGCACAACAGAACCAAACACTTCCAGGTCCTGCACCATCATCACATTTGTTCTCTGCCAGAGTTCATTGATGCAGCCACGGTGTCAATCCAGCTCGTTGAGGGCCTTCCTCTTTTGTGCTGCCCCTCCACTTTACCAAGCAGGATGTCCTTCTCCAGGCAATATGTCCAACATATTTGGGAGGCAAAATCTTGCCATATATGCTGTCAAGGGCACTCTGGCCTGACTTCTTCCAAGACAGATTAGGTTGTTCGTTTAGTAGTCCATGGCAGGGTAGAATTTTCCCTATAGGTTTCTGAGATATTATGTCTCCATAGGAAGAGATAGCTTCATCTTTCTCCCACAGTGAAGCTGGTGGGTTAGAACTGTTGACTTTGCATTTAGTAGCTCTGTGAGTAGCCCGCCATGTCACCAGAGGTCCTTTGCGTTTGATGGCAGTGGGGTGGAATGTTTACAATGGCAAGACCTTTTTCTCATGCATTGCTACTGACCGCGGTCTAAAGCCCAAGTGCTTAGCCATTGGGCCACCAGGATTCTTCGTGGTAAGGATGTGTTCCTGCCAAAGTTCATGAACACTACACAGCAGTGGGGTTTTGGAACTGCTAGGTAGTTTAGCTTAGGGACTGAGGCATTCATTACGCATGGTCAGCAGTCTGAGCCATTGTCCCATGAACGAGTGGTACACTGCGCATGCTCAGAGGCTCAGGTTCCCAGCCAGGAAGGGGAGGTACACCTGGGTGTGTTCTGCACCTGAATTGGCCCAACAAGGCCAGGTGAATTCAGTTCAGCCAATGAGTTCAACCAGGGTCACCAGCTTGCCCCACCTCTTGGAGTAATTTAAAAGGCAGGAGCACAGAGCAGACCTCGTGACTTTCAGGGAAGCTTCTAAGGAGATGCACATTTCTGAAGAGCCCTGCAAGTGCCTTTATAAACCTGAAACTTCTTCTAATTCTCATAAAACTCACTTGGATCACAAACTAGGCTTGGAGGTGAATGCTTTCTCGTGTGTAGCCAAGGAGCAAGGTATATCTCTATCCTGAGAGATCTCACAGAACCATTGATTGCCCTGGCATGTTTTGGAGTCCTGATGGTGTCATGGTTATACTTTGTGCAACAGTTTAAAACCACTAGCCACTCCACAAGGGAAAGATGGGGCTTTCTATTCCTATAAAGAGATACATCCTCAGTAACTCACAGGGGAATTCTACCCTGTCCTATAGGGTTGTTATGAGTCAGCATTGACTCAATGGCAGTGAGTGAGTGCCCTGGCAAGAATGCCTTGCATATCTACATTGACTCTCAGTTTCTGGTTAGCTTTTCACCACTTCACCCCATGAACTTGAACTGCAGTGGATGAGGGTTGGGAGCTCTGGCTCTGGGGCTGCTTGCTTGAATTTTCACATCAGGGCCCTGCCCGTGATGGGATCTTTGACAGTTGGGCAAATGAGCTCAAGCCCGAGTTTCCTTTTCTGCAGCATAGGCTGAGGAAGGAGATGTCTTCCTTCTTGTGTGCTAACTGACTTTTACCAGTTAGTATGAATTAGATCTTTCCACGAGGAAGATCAGGGAGAAGGATGACGCAACTTGGATAGAGGTGAAGGCAGCGTGAGGGGACAGAGAGCGATGAAAGGACCACCATGTCACCATTGCCTACTCTTAGTGAGGCTGGCTTGGAGTGCAGGAGACGGGGAGAGTTAGGACACGGGCTAAAGGCAGTGCTCATTCATTACTTCCGGGCAGAGTTCAGCCTTTGGCATGCTTGTTGGATGCTGGCGCTGTGTTCATCCAATGAAACTTCAAAATTCTGTCCTGTCATTAACCCTTTGTCTCTCCTTTGTTCACGATTTACAACGTCTATTCTCGGGTTCTCTTTAGAGCCCCAGGAAATCAGAAGTCACAAGTCACTTCTGTTTACAGAGAGGCCCCCAGCATGCAAAGGCAGGAGGGTGTGTTAACAGCACACCGGTCCAGTGGCTGGTCACGCCCATGCAGTACATTCTCCATCCCTTAGCTCACCAAGAGGAAAATCACCAAAGAAAAAAATTTTTCTTTTTCATGGATATTTACTTTTTCAGTTCCCTCCCCCACCCATAATCTGTGTGAATTACAATAGAACACGCACACACACACATACACACAATTTTCTGCCAGAATGTGTTACCCCAGTACATTCTACCCTCCTCCCTCACTGCCTCCTACCCTTTTTTCTCCTATCTACTTTCTTCCCATGACACCCAATGGACAGGTAGGGGAATTCAAAATAGACCCCAGTCTCAAATGTAGTTTAAAGCTCAATCACGCACTGCTATTGTGCCAGTTCTGACCCATAGTTACAGGATACAACTGTCCTTGTGGATTTCTGAAACAACAATTCTTTGTGGGAGTTGAAAGCTGCCCTTTCTACAGGAATGCAGCAGGTGCGTTTGAACTGCCAACCCTGCAGTTAACAGGCCAATGTGAAGGGATTTTGCCACTTTGCCACCAAGGATCCTAAAGGTAGCATGAGGAGAACATTTATTAAATCTTCCATGGTACACAGGCAAGGGGGAGACCTGAACTACAGCTCTCGGGATTCTTGGTGCCTCGCAGTGGACAGTTCCAGCCGCATCGGATCCAGGCTTCCCAAGATTTGCAGAGCCACCAGCATAGTCTTTGCTCCTCTCCAGGATTCACAATTGCTTCCTGGTTGCTCAGGTATATAGGGGTTTAGTGGTTCTCTAATGCAATCATCCCATTTTGCAAAGAAGATGCTGATGCCCAGACCGGGGAGAAGATTATCGTAGGCCACTGAGAAGGACACCATCACCTCAAGTCCTTCTGACCCCCCACAAGTTTCTGCCAACAGCAATGAGCTCTGGGTTACCTACTCAGTCTTTTGAAGCCTTAGCCAGCTGATGCAGCTGCCAGTTGGATTGATCAGGGTATGTGACCCAGAGCTCCTTAGAACGCGCCCCACCCCCAAATGCAAATTTACTGCCATAGAGTTGATACTGATTCATAATGACACTATAAGACAGGGTAGAACTTCCCCTGCAGGTTTCTGAGACTAACTTTCAGCCTTTCTCCTGAGAAGTGGCTGGTTGTGTGGTGGTTTAGACCTTGCAGTTAGCAGCCTTTTAGCATGAGAGGTAGGGTCACATTTCTGTTCTGATTATGCTCCATTTTCTGAGATGCCAGTGTCGAGGCTCCCCCCCTGCAGGTAGCAGTGAGATTTTTCTCACTAAACTGCGCTGGATGGGAAACTTGGGGCAAGTAGTGCATCGCAGCCAAGGAAGATCTCATTGACAATGCAGAACTTGAATAAGGCAGGAAGACACAGGAGTGGCCATCTGGCGGTGGGGAAAGTGTTCCAGGTAGGAGACAGTCAGTGCAAAAGGCCTTGTGATTGGGTTCTCCAAGCTTCTTCCTGGAACAGCAAGGAGACCAATGTGAGTGGGGCATAACACTCTGTGTAATGAGGAAAGATGATCAGTGTGTGGGCCTCCTGTATGATTGAGAAGCCAAGGGGAATTTTTAAACCCTAAGCCAGATCAATGCTCAAGGAAGCATCAGTCAAGACATCAAACGACACGTTGCATTGGCTAAATGTGCTACAACAGATCTCTTAAAAAGACTGAAGATCAAGGATGTTACTTTGAGGACACTGCCTGATCTTGTGCCAATTCTCGCCATGGTTGTTAGGTTGGAGGCCATTGTTGCAGCCATGGTGTCAGCCCATCTCCTTGATGGTCAGTCTCTTTTCTTGTGGACCTTCAGTTTTACCGAGCATGATGTCCCTTTCCATGGACTGGTCTTTCCTGATAAAATGTAGTAGCTACCAGATTGGATGTCATGCCTTTAGAACAGTGATTTTCAACCTTCCTAATGTTGTGACACTTTCATATAGTTCCTCATGTGTGGTGCTCCCCCCAACTATAAAATTATTTTTGTTGCTACTTCATAACTATAATATGGCTACTGTGATGAATCGGATGACCCCTGTGAAAGCATTGTTCGACCCCCCCCCCCATGGGGGTCGCGACTCACAGGTTGAGAATCACTGCTCTGGAACATTTTCATCATAGAAGAGAGTTCGGTTGCACAGCTCTGAGTTAGAGGGTGAGACGGGTTATTTGACATTCATTTGCTGATGTGTTTGCGAACCCAGTGGAAACACTCGGGAATGAGCATCTTCTTTAGCCATTTTCCTGGATCATTCAAATGCCATCTCCCTGTGAATGCCTCACTCCATCCTTGGCTTTCCATACTTGCCATATGAAAATTGGATAATATTCAATACTTAGCATTATATATAACCCAGTATTTGGTAGTCTGCCTCAAACAGATGCGAGTCTCTCTCTTTTTCTACTAATATTTAATTTTGATATGTGAAAACATACAAAGCAAAATCTGTTCCATTTCAACCCTTTCTGGACACAATGTTCAGTGACATTGGTCACACTCTTCATATTGAATTAACATTCTTGTTCTTTCTATTCTAGGTGTTTCCTTTCTTTTTACTTAATCTCTCTGCCACAACCCTCTCACATATATTTTGAATTATCTGTAGCCCATTTAGTTTTGTGCTGATTTTTTAAAGACTGCAATACTCAAGGATGCAATCCTTTAAGAGCTAAATTGTTATTTAGTTTAAAGATGACTTCAGGGGACAGTTTCAATTCAAGGTTTGAAGAGTAACTCAGGGTCATAGTCTCTGGGACTCTTCCAGTTAAGTAAGTCTAGATAATTAAAGAATTTTAAATTATGTTCCACAAGGTTCTCCCTTTCTATCAGTATCCTTAGGAATCATGGTGCTATGGTGCCTGCTAACCTCAAAGTCAATAGTTGAAACCACCAGCCACTCTGCAGGGGAAAGCAAAGGCTTTCTGTTTCCTTAAAGAATAGCAAGCGAGGAAACCACAGGGGGTGTTCTATACTGAGTCAAAATTGACTCCATGGCAGTGAGTTTATGTTGTTATCGAAAAAAGAACACATTTTAATGGGGGCTCTGACAGATAATATAACAATCCATAAATCATTTAGATCAAGCGAGTTTGTACATATGCTGCCACCATCATTTTCTAAACACTATCATTCTACTTGACCCCTTTGATATCAGCTCCTGTTTTTCCCTCTTTCCTCAACCCTCACACCCTTACTAAATTATATATAAATTAATATCTTTATACACACCGTCTTCTGTGTCCCTCTACTCATATTTCTGTTATTCGGCCCCTAGGCTGTGTGTGTGTGTGTTCCATTGTTATCAGTTCCCTCTTCCTCCCCTTCCCTACACAGCCACCCTGTGCCCTCATGGTATCTGAGTCAGTTCGAGTTGACTAGAGAAGCACATTCATAAACACTCATGTGTCTTAAAAAAGCTTTATATAGAAGAATAATTTTATATTAAGAAAACATCCCAGCCCAGTCCAGACCACGTCCATAAGTACGAAATTAACCCATATATCCAATAACAGTGTGTACATTTTTTTCAGACTTATGCAACACATGCAATGACACCAAGAGCTGGAAGATCACAGGGCAGTCGGTGGAATGTCTTATGGACCCAGTGGAGGTGGAAAGTGGCATGGGTCTCCACATGACTCCTCCCGTTCAAGGCTCTGGCTGCCGTCAATGTAGATCCATGTACCTTGTCAGCAGGAATATCAAGTCATGGGTGTCTCTCACCCCCAGGAAAGAATACAGGAGTTGCCAGAATCCTCAAGAGAAGGCCATGCCCACATTGAGACCTCACTGGCTATGGCCTGAGTGACAGCCTGGACTCCACTCCTATGCAAGATGATGGGAGATTAAAAAGCTACCACAGTATCGCTACTCCCATTACTGTTCCTGAGGATTTTATCTGTCCTGGATTCCGTGCGTGGTTGCTATTTTTTATGATTTTACTTTCAGCATCTATCTGTGGTGTCCCTGATCTGAATGCCCTGATGCAGTATCTGTGAGTCTCCTGTGAGCAGGGACTGTGTTCTCTACATCTGGGTCTTCTTAAAGCTTTGCAAATGTTGTCATTTGAATAACACTCAATACATATTTGTTGAAGGAATGGCATTGCAGGTGACAGTCAGTACCTATTCTCCCATCAGTTATATGGTTGGCGGTCTTTTTACCTCTCAGACATATAGCTGAATCATTACAATGTGAGGGTCTGAGCCTGGTTATATTATGGGGACATGTAGTCAAAAGACAAAATATGTTTGCCTAAAGCACCTTTTGAGTATGATGTTTCAATAAAATAAATTGGACAGATCCTGGCAGCAGACATGTTTCAGCCGCTCACAAGGTATGTGGCTTTGGGTAGTGTACCCTAAGCTCTGAATTCAAGGTAAGTAGTTTCAATGGTCAATATGCATGTGAGAGCTGGACAGTGAGTAAGGAAAACTGAAGAAGAATCAATGCATGTGAATGATGTGCAAACAATACCGAAAGTCGTCTGGGCGGTCAGAAGAACAAGCAAATCCCTCTTGGAGGAAGCACGGCCAGAATGCCCCTTAGAAGTGAGGATGGCAAGTATTCATGTCACATCCATTGGACATGCTATCAGGAGAGACTGGTTCTTAAGAAAGGACATAATGCTTGTTAAAGTACAGGGGCAGCAAGAGGGAAGAAGACCCTTGATAAGATGGATGTCCACAGTGGCTACAGCAATGGGCTCAACATGGACCAACGACTGTGGTGATGACACAAGAGCAGGCAGGGTTTCATTCCGTTGTACAGTTCCGGTCTCTGGTACAAAGGAAAATAAGTTGCCCTATTCTGTGGGGTCGAGGCTATTTTGCCTGCTGTGTATTTTGTCCTAAGGACTTGCAGTGTTGTTCTTTATACAGTGTTGTTGTTATTAGCTGCTTTTCGGTCCATTTTGACTCATAGCGACCCCCATGCATTTCAGAGTAGAACTGTTCCATAGGGTTTTTAAGGCTGTGACCTTTTGGAAGCAGATATTCAGGCCTACCTTCCTTAGGCACCTCTTGGATTCTGGGTGGGATTTAACTGCCGACCTCCTGGGTGCTAGTCAAACGCTACCCAGGGAGTCCTCCCACTGAATAGTGTGAGTGTATTCTCACCTAGGGTGCTCCTCTTCCAGTACTTGTTTGGACGGTATTCTCTTTTGATCCATAGGGTTCCATGGACTCATTTTCAGTAGTACATCATCAGGTCTTTCTTCCCAGTGTGTCCTAGCTTGGATGCTCTGGTGAAGCGTGTCCAGAGTGGCTTGCTCTGGTTATAATCGTAGCTGGTGACACCGCTTACAGCAATCACAGCTAGAGACAAATGACAACATGATGACAAACTGACAGATGGGTGGCAGCCTAGGGAAGGAATGATCAACACAACACAACCTGAGTGGAAATCGAGCTATGGAGTCTCTGAGAGTCCAGGCTCTTCGTCCTGGCACAGCCTGGGGCAGGGCCTGGAGCCAGGAACTGTGGCTGCTGGGGTGAGGACCCCCAGCTTCCCCACCTGGCATTCCCTCCCCAAACACAGCTGGCAGCCTGTGGGAATTGTCTTTCCCCTTGCACATGACAGCACTGACGAGCATAACGCAAACCTGCTGGTGGTTAATGACTGGTGACATTATGAGGCCGCTGCCCACCTTTGGTTGAGGGAATTTGCCAATGCTCGGAAGTAGTTGGGCTCTAACGAAATGCAACCCCTGCAAGCAAGCACTGAGTCAAGTGCACGAGGTGTGGGGCACTCTGACATCCCCGCGTGACCGTGAAAAGCAGGCTGCGGAGCAGTGGTGGCTGCTGAGGCTCCTTTCTCCTGGCAATACTGGCGTGCTGAAATGGTGGGCTGATTTGCCATGGAAAGCAGGGTTTCATGGGAACTTGAGGATTAAGAATCCACATGCCTGCAATCAATATTGTATGTTCATCGTATAATTTACTTTGAAAGGGAGACGACACAGTTCTCCGAATTTTGGGGTGAAGTAAACCACTTTTCCAAAGGAGTAAGTGGATTTCTGTGTGTATGAATCATGCCCACCACTTGGGAGTGCAGAGGAGGATATGGGAGGATGGTAAAGAAGAGCAGCAGGAGAGGACCTGAAGACCTCCTGTTTCCTCAGGGTCAGGGGCCAGGCAAAACCAATGTCCCTGGAACACCACTGTCTCTCTGGAATGGTATTAGCACAGCTTGTTCTTTGCATACTGTACTGAGTTCATTCTGACTCGCAGCGCCCCTGTAGGGAAGAATAAACATGCCCCAATGAGTCTCTGAGACTATAATTCTTTACTCAAATAGAAAGCCTCATCTTTTTTCCATGGAGGAACTGGTGGATTCAGAACTGCTGACCTCGTGGTTAGCAGGCCAACACCGAAACTACTATACCACCAGGACATTTCTGTTTAGCCTAGAGACTTTCAAATGGATAGACCAAGACCCATCCCAACCCTGTTCACGGCTATCAACCCCCCTTTCTTTGAAGTCCCCACTACGTTCTGTGAAGTTCACCACTTTCTGTGTGTGTGTGTGTGTGTGTGTGTGTCTGTGTGTGTGAGAGAGAGTTATAAAAACAGGAACTTTGACCTCCTTTTAGAACTCTTGCAATTCCAGGGCTTGCTCAACAAAGCACAAATCCCCAGTGTCTTCAACCTGACTTGTCCCATGTGGAAATACACATTGGGGTTCCAGACACACTGAGCTAATGAGTGAGTGGACACTACTGTGCTATCTAAACAAACCCTGCGTGACAGGACTGCACCTGCCTTACTTAATTGAATAACCAGGACCGTTTTCTAAAATAGGTAATATCAACTTAATCTCCCTGCCATCGAGTCACTGCTGATGCATAGCGACCTTCTAGGACGGGAGAATTGCCCCCATGAGTTTCTGAGCCTGTAACTCTTGACAGGAGTAGAAAGCCTCATCTTTCCCTCACTGAGTGCTGCTGTTTTCGAACTGCTGAGTTTAAGGTTAGGGACACAATGTGTAACCCACTACACCACCAGGAAATGCTTGTGTCAACTTTCTATATACGAAAATGAAGTGTCGCCAGGTCCGATGCCATCTTCATGGTCACTGCTGTATGTGAGTCCAAAGTTGTGGGCCAATACATCTCAAGGAGAATCGCCTGCATATCCAATGACACATCCCCGCACAAAACCCGATTTCCTTTTCTACTGATCAGCCTTGCTTAATGACTTGGCCAAAGTGAGCAAGCATAAATCCTCCCAGCCTCCCTTGCCAGGCACACTGTGGTTCCCGAGAGCAGTGTTTCTTCTACAATGGGAGTGCTCATGCTTTTGCCACACTGGGCAGATTCTATGAATATTTTGACTTTTTTAAAAACTTATTTGATCATAGAGCATGTTTCCCTTTTCCCTTTGTATGAGATGACAAAATTTCACTCACTTCCTAGTCATCCAAGGAAAGAGTAAACTTCCCTGCCCTGCCAGCAAAGGGCTTGGCCAATAGAATAAAAGTGGAAGGAGTTGTGTGCCACTCTAGATCAGAGGTTTTAAGAGAAATGGTCCTTTTGTTGCTTACCTATCCTTCAAGAGGCAGGAACCCTGGTAATATAGTGGTTATGTGTTGGGCTCTTAACCTCATGGGTCACATGCATGCAAGTCTTTCAATTTCAAAGCCTGATTGTTCCCCTGCACAAAGCTAACAGAGATAAGCAACAACTGCTTGTAGGCTGGAAAGATTGCCCGAACATAGTGTACTTTGGGGATTTCTTACTGCCAGGAGAAATACATTCGATGTGGCAGGTGACGGTCCTAGTATCTCTCAGCTGCCAATCAGAGGCAGGTTCTGAGCCTTCAGTCAGGGCCACTGGAGGAAGTGGCTCATGGTGCTGCTGCCATAGTCCATCCCAGGTCAAGCCCTCTGAGGTGCTGGGTTACAGAGTTTTGGATTGGCACTCAGTGAGGGCTGCTTCAAAGCTCTTTCCTTTCTTAAACTTGCTCCTGCAACCACATTCTTTCTGAAGGTCCTTGTCAGTAAGCCGAAATCCCAACCAATTTGCTAAGTCAGGACAAAATGCAAAGTTGATGGTACCGAGAGACATTAAACCACCTACAACCTTTTAGACCATGTCAACAGATCATCTGTAGCCTCAACTGCAGAAACATTTCACTAAATCCTCTCTGTTTCTCCACAAAGATTAGGAATGCCCTTCTATCTTTTAAAAACAGATATTGGTCTGGCACCACTTCGGTTCCAGCTGAGGTAGTGGATTCACCTGAGCTAAGCTCTAGAGAGGATCACTTAATCTTCATTCAAGATATATGTCATGAGGACTGTAGATCATGCAGGGACTGCACAATCCCTCTGTGTCGGCACTGGCTGCATCACGGTCTAGCCCATTGGGAAGACAGACGGACCCATGGCAATTATAAGGCAAGATGCTGAGGGTGCTGGGGTGGTCTAGGGATACAGGAAAGGAACTATTGGGCATGGAGGCAATTATGAAGGGTTCTTTTTTCCCATGGACCAAACCCATGCCAGTTGCCATGAAGTTAACTCTGATTCATAGGGACTCCTTTGGGCCAGAGTAGAACGACATTCTGTTGTTTTTTTCTATAACTGATTTTGTTGTTGTTGTTTGAAATGCAGCACCAGGCCTTTCTTCAGAGACACTTCTGGCTGGGCTTGAAGCTCCAACCTATGAGTTAGTAGCCCAGTATATTAGCCAACTGCACTACCCAGGGACTCCTCCATGTGACTAAAGAATGACTTAAGGACTTCCCCCACAGACCCAAACCAAAACCAAATCCACTGCCATGGGGTTGACCTCATACATGGCACAATAGACTGGCTCTGCTGATTTTCAGAATTGCACATCTTTACTGGAGCAGAAAACCCTCATCTTTCTCCCAAGGAGTAGCTGGTGGGTTTGAACCATTAACTTTGCCATTAGCAGCAGCCCAACTCTTAACCCATTATACCACCAAGAGTGGTTCAATTTGGAAAAATAGTATGTGATCACCTATCTATGAAGGGAAA
This sequence comes from Tenrec ecaudatus, assembly GCF_050624435.1. Taxonomy (NCBI): domain Eukaryota; kingdom Metazoa; phylum Chordata; class Mammalia; order Afrosoricida; family Tenrecidae; genus Tenrec; species Tenrec ecaudatus. Next base: position 23,732 of record NW_027459491.1, read on the forward strand.
CCCCTCTCATAGAGTGCACTTACACAAATGAGAAAGAAATGAGTCCCCAAATGCCCGTCTTAATCAACAATCTGGAGAAGGGTGTTCTGGGAAGCAGCTTTCAAATGTTCCTGGAGATTTTAAAATTAATCAACCTAATCCCTGTTTTAAAGAGCCCTGGTGGTACAATGGCTAAGGACTGGGTGGCTAAACAAAAGGCTGGTAGTTTGAACCTACCCATGGGCTCTAAAGGGGAAAAGACCTGATGAGCTGGTCCCATAACGATCTCAGCCTAGGACACCTTTGGGTGCAGTTCTACTCTGTCCTGTAGGGTCACTATGAGCTGACATCAACTTAAAGACACACAGCACGTTTGACTCTGCATTATTTGTTGATAGAGTTTGTGCAGAGCATTCTGAGTAGAAAACAGACTCGGGCATCTGACATCAACCAGCAACAGTCTCTTTCCTTGAGAAAGACTGTGGAAAGGGATGAGGAGGGAGCTTCCAAAAGCGTGTGGAAAATGATATGAAAAAATAATGGAATTTTGCCATGAGCTTTTTGAAGCTCTCTTCATGAGAGCTAGTCCTCCATGGAGGTTTCTAGAAAAGTGAAACACGAAGGAAGAGGCTGGTAAGTCCCACTGAACAATTCCAGGGGAGATTGGGTCTTGACTCAGAGTACTTGAGCATTCTGGCTTATTCCTCCAAATAGCAAATCAGACTAGACCAGGTTCTGAGACTCAGGGAAGGCAAATAAGACACACCAGGCCCATGATTCAGACTTATGGGGAAAGTCACACTGGAGAGGGAAGGCCTCTTTACCTTGTGTGCCTGACAAGTGTCTCATTTGCCTCATCTAAAACCCAGCCCTGGAAAAAAAGCTAACAGTACCAGCTTCAAACTTGTGTTTGAATCTTGTCTCTGTCACTTATTAACTTAGCCACCTTAAATCCCTTCCTCTAGTTTTCCATCTGTAAATGAAGCACAGTTCCAATCATAGGGCCTTCAGTAAATGGCTATTATTAGCTAGGCATGCACTCCTGTGTTCTAGGCGAGAGTTCTCAGCCAGGTTTTTGTGGGAGCTTGTTCTTCAGGGTATTGTCATAGATGAGTGTGTCACCCAGATTCCTCTCAGGGCCAAGAGACTGATTTCCCCAGCTGCTGAGAGAGCCACTGATAGAAAAGGTCCCAGCTGTCTGGCCCCTATCGGGATTGCCTCAGCTGATGAGAGCTCATCCATGGTCTGCTCCTTCCCAAACTAACTTTCATCCAACGACTTGTCAATGTAGGGGTATAAATGGCATAGTGGAGGCATTTGACCCCCCTGTAACTTCACAAAAGGCAATGGAGGAAAATCAAGATAAACAGCCCAAGGCTGATTCCTATGAGACAGAGAACAAAATGCCTCCACCCTCCTTTCTTTTCACAGTTTCTGACACCAACCATCCGTACCATGACACTCTCTTCTTCTCTGCTGGGTTTGATAATCCTTAAGTGGCAATGGCCACACAGAACTCGCAAACAATACTTATTTTTCTGGGGTTAATTGGGGACCTAGCAGGTGACAATTCAGGATCAGAAATGACTGGGGATATAGTTCTTCAGTCAGGACAGTCTCTTCCCAGTGGTGTCCAGAGGCAGAACTTTTTCTGGTCCTTGGCCTGTGCCCTGCAGCTCCTTGACCTCTGCTCTGCTTGGGACCGTGTGCAAAGTTCTTTCAGCTCTGCTGATAGGTGCGTTGAGGCAGCCCGCTTTGTCTGGAAGCCTTGACCCAAAACACTCAGCTTTCTCATTCTGTGTGCTGGCGAGCTCCCTGTTCTGGGGTCTTGGTGCTGCTGCCTCTGCTTCCATGAGCTATTTATCTGCCACTGTTTTTCAGTGTCTCCTGATGCATCCAGTGTCAGGGATCTCTGTCTCCTGGACAGAGGTGGTGCTCAGAGTAATAATCCTGGGTCCAAAGAGCTCACTCCACTGCTGGCTCGTCTTTCTCGGTGCTCTTGAAACTCCACTTTCTGTTTCTGAGTTAACTCACCCAGGATGACCATACCGACCAATCCCCACATTAGGGGTCTACAGGTCTTATTTGAATGGTCTCACCTCTTCGAGGATGCCATGCACTTTACTGATATTATTAGCATGCTATCTACTTCCCTCGGTGGCATAGTTCCACCCTGTCATTGGTAGGCGTTACAAAGACTATAGCTAGAGGAGAACTAGTAAGCAATTTGCTGCAACACATTAGGCTACAAAGTCCCAGGCTACTGGTCACCACTTGGCCAGGTCCCAGTTACAGAGCTCCCTGTGATGGCTCCTTTTGCATATCAATGTGGCGAGGCTATGGTGCCCAGTTTTTTGGTCAAATAAGCATTCATCTATTTGCTCTTGCTTTTTAAACATTTTATTAGGGGCTCATACCACTCTTATCACAATCCATAGATATACATACATCAATTTTATAAAGCACATCTGTACATTCTTTGCCCTAATCACTCTCAAAGCATTTGCTCTCCACTTAAGCCCTCCGCATCAGGTCCTCTTTTTTTGTCCCCGCTCCCCATCCCTCATGAGCTCTTGATAATCCACAGATTGTTATTTTGTCATCTCTTGCCCTTTCCGGAGACTCCCTTCCCCCATTCTCTGCCGTCCATCTCCCAGGGAGGAGGTCACATGTGGATCCTTGTAATCAGTTACCCCTTTCCAACCCACTCACCCTCCACTCTCCCAGTATCACCCCTCACACCCCTGGTCCTGATGGTATCATCCACTCTGGATTCCCTGTGCCTCCAGCTTCCATATGCACCAGTGTACAGCCTCTGCCCTATCCAGTCCTGCTAGGTAGAATTTGGATCCTAGTAGTTGGGGAGAGGAAGCATCCAGGATCTGGGGGAAAGCTGTGTTCTTCATCGGTAATACATCGCACCCTGACTGACCCATCTCCTCTCCTAAAGCCCTCTATGAGGGGATCTCCAGTGGTCGACATTTGGGCCTCTGGTCTCCACTCTGCACTTCCCCCTTCATTCTCTATGGTATATATATATATATATATATATATATATATATATATATATATATATATATATATATACGTATATATATTCTTTTTTTTTTTTTTTGCATGATGCCTTATACCTGGTCCCTTTGGCACCTCATGATCGCACCGGCTGGTGTGCTTCTTCCAGGTGGGCTTTATTGCTTCTGAGCTAGATGGCCGCTTGTTCACCTCATCTATTTTCTCTTATGAAGGAGTTGGTCTCAAGCAAAATAGAATACCTTACATAATGTGGGAAGGGGTAAACCTATCAGCCAAAGGCCTTCAGCGCAGAAAGGGAGTTTCCCTAGGGTGTGTTCTGACCATTCTTATTCTTGTCTTTTCCCATCACCTAACCTATGGATTTTAGGATGAACATCTACAGAGCTCTTTAGGCTGTTGCCTGACCTATGAATTTGGAACTTGCCATTCCCCTATGTGAGCCAATTCCTAGAAATAAGCCTCACTCTCTGGGGCTCTGGTGTCGTAGTTGGTGGCCCTTTGGGCATTCAACAGCAAGGACATCAGTTTGAAAACACCAAGGGCTCCTTGAGGGAAAGATGAAGCTTCGTAATCTCCTGAAGAGTTACAGTCTCCAACGCTCAAAAGGTCAGTTCTATACTGTTTTACACAGTCACTTTGAGTCCACCTTGATGGCAATGAGTGGCCGGTGCAGTGGTTAACCATAGGAGCCTTGGTGGATATATCAATATCTCCAGTTACAGCTATATAACTGGTTTGGTTTCTCTAGGGAACACTGACTATGACACTCTCCATAGGCAGGGCTGAGACCTCTGTTGAGATTTCCCTCTTGTGCCCTTCCTTGATTCCCCCCACAGGTGCTTATTCCCTGAGCATTCCTCAATAAATGTCAGGAATCCAGAGCTAATTCCATCACAGTGTCTCCTTCTTTCAGGGAGTCTGAATGGCTTCCGGGGAGTATGAACTGCAGTCTCCATCCAACTTCCTCCTTCTATTTCTATGATCTGGATCTTATTTGGGGCTCATTTGGTTGTAAACAGGTAAAGAGACCAATACTTGGAAGAGAGAATCCTAGGAAAATGGAAAGGTGGGGAGAACAAGAGGACAGCTGGCTCTGTCGACCGTTCCTGACCACCACTGGCATGTTCCTGTGTTCTTTGTGTCTGTCTCTCAGGGCACATGCTGTAATCTCGCAACATAGACTGCCTCCTCCACATGGCGGGACATGTGCTTCTGAATTATGCTTCTTAGATGCCAGGCCACTTGCAAAAGCGGGACTTTCTTTTTCGTTTTTTGGTTGGAAATGCTCCAGAAAAAGCGTCTAGTTGACACATCTTATGTCAGTGTCTCCACTGGGCCAATGAAAACAGCATTGTGACCGTATTGAAATGTGATGTCTTCCCCAGGGACCTGATGTTTCAGCCAGTGAGGTAGTTCACAGGGACAGATAAGAAAGGGGGTTGGGACAGATTAAAATAATAATAATGTCTATTTGCAAAGAATAGGGCCTTATTATTTTTCGGATGCCCCCATCTGAACACCCTACCACTGAATATAGGCAGGAGGTAGGGCCCACCTGTCACTCAAGCAGCTAAAAATGTACAGCACTTGCTGTAGCAGCTGCTAATGTGCCCATGTATTAGCATTTGGCACCCACCACTCCCATAAATACCAATGGTCTCACAGGAAGCACATGTAACTCCCCACACAGGGAACAGTCATTGAGCAGACAGGGGAGTTGACATCCTCCAGGACCTAATGCCACTTTAACCAATGACACATGTGGATAGGTGGAGCCACACTCCAGTTCCCTCAGCCTTTGTCTGGGACAACTACAAGAGGATTTATACTGTCTCTGGGAACCTACTCAATGACATTTCTTTATCGGCCTCTTCCCTTTGCTCTATCAGTATTACCCTTCTCCACTGGTCCTTCCTGGAGGCACCTCCCAAGGAAACAATAGTCTAGCTGCTATTCCAATTCTAGGGGATTCCAATTCTTGGTGACCGCATTCATGTGAGTCAATCAGAACTGTGCTTTCTGCAGATTCTTTCTCTCCCCTTTTTAAGAGTAGTTTTAAGGACACTGTGAAAGCTTTCCACCATCCAGTTCCAGAACATTTTCATCGACCCTGCAGCCATTAAGCAGTCATTCCCCATTGCCCCTCCCACCCCACCCTGGGAAACCACCAATCTACTCTATGGCTCTACAGGATTTACCTGTCCAGCATTTTTGCTCTAAATGGACTCACAATACATGGCATTTGGTGTTTGGCGTCTTTCACTACATGTCTTGCGTTCACCTGTGTTACAGAGTCTGTCTGAATCAAAGGCCTTAGTTTTCTTGTGGCAGACTATATGTATATCCCATTCTGTGTAGGTCATATTTTCTCTATTCTTCTACTGATGGGTATTGTTGGCTTATTGTTTACCTTTTGCCCATAGTGATTAGTGCAGCATCCATCTGGGTACTCGTCTTTCATTCTTTTAGATATGCACTTGGGAATGGACTCCCTGGATCAGCTGGCAAGGGTTCATGACCAAGTGGGTTATGTTGGGCTGCTAACCATAAGGCCAGCATTTTGGACCCTTTAGCTACTGCGAGATAGAAATGCTCTCATAATGATCCACAGCCCCCCAGACCCACCAGCCGCAGTTCTACTCTGTCCTTTTGGGTTGCTGTGAGTCAGAATCAACTCGATGGCAGTGGTAGTGATGAAGCCAGCGACTTGAGAGTGGAACCAGGGACCGTGGAGAATTCTGGCAGTAGCCATGGTGTCCTCACTACCCAGATGCCAGCAGCCACCAGTGAACAAAGGAGGCACAAGCAACATTCTCGCTGACTTCATGCTGGTGACCCAGCTGCCCCTGCTTCCTCAAATGCCATTTCCTCAGCTTTACTGGCAAGGGGGTGTACTCCCTATTATCATGTCACCAACTCTTTCAATGGTCCACCTAGCCAGGTGTGATTCCAGACACTGTGCAGCCACCATCAGCGCAGGTGGCTGCCCACCTCATTTGTACACATGCAAAGAATGTGATCATTCTAGGCATTGGTGTCCTTAGTCATCCTGGTTGGTATATTTACATCCCTCGGGAGCTGGGTCAGTGAGCAAGCACTTCTCAAGGTGCCCATATGATCTGTTTACTGAGAGTGCCAGCCCAAGGATCTGACTTGCCACCCACAGAGAACGCACCTCTGAGGCAAAGGGGAAGGCTTCTTTCTAACTGGGAGACCAGCAGGTCTTCTGCAGACATCACTCCCCTGCAGCACTCTGATCCGAGGCCTTTCATATTCCAAAGAGCAGCATTAAGATTCCCATCTGTCACCCAGTCAGACTCACATGTGCGAATTCTCTTTTCAGAGCAAGACAGCCAATGCAGTGAGCTGGGTAAAGGGGCAGGCTCACTCTGAGGAGACTCAGCCAAGAGTGTAGGGACAGGGAGTGAAATGTGCAGCTTCCAGCTGCCACCCAAGCCTCCTTAGTGCAGTGGCATGAGATCAAAGAGATAGTCCTTTGTGACTCTTTGATCTCCTTCCTGCCCTTGGTGGAATTAACACTGCTCAGTGCCAGTCTCTTCTGAATATATGGAAAAGATAGCTCAGAAAAGAGTAGAGTTAAATAAGAGCAGGACAGAGTAAGGTGGCTTCATGGTGTTGCATTTGTGTGTCTCAGAGCCCATCCTGGCTCACAGTGACCCTCTGTGACAGAGAAGAACTGTTCCACAGATTTTTCTAGGCAGAATTTTAGGGAAATGTACCTAGCAGCACAGTGGTTGCATGTGCGGCTATAACAGAGAGACTGGCAGTTTGAACTCACTGATCCCCATTGAGAGAGTGAAGACGTGACTGCCTGCTCCCATGAAGACTCCTATCCTGTTGTTGTCTGTCCATTTGTGGTGCTGTGGTGAGTTGTGTGTTACTGTGATGCTGGAAGCCACGTGACTGGTATTTCAAATGCCAGCAGGGTTACCCGAAGCGAAGAGGTGTCAGGGAAACTTCCAGGCTAAGAACAGAATACAAAGAAGGGTTCCACTGCCCACTTCAGAGGAAGTAGCCGCTGAAAACCCTTACACTATAGCACAGTGTGCCTTTCCTTCCCGTCACAGGGAGTCAGAATCGCCTCAATGGCACATAACAACCAACAACACCTTTGAGGAGGGAAATCTCCTTCACAAAAGTTCAAATTCTTTAACAAAATATTTTGTTCATTCACATTTTTTAATTATGCATAAATTTATGTCTACTTGCATTACATCTCATAAAAAGGCATAAGAATTGTTTTTGCACTGTTTAAAACTAAATAGAAGATAGTGAAGGTGAAAAAATAGCTTTCGTGAATGTTGCTTTGAAATACAAATGGCATTGTCCTAAGAAATATAAATGAGTTAATTTTTTTAAATCATTTTATTAGGGGCACATACAACTCTTATCACAATCCATACATACATCAGTTGTGTAAAGCACATCCGTACATTCATTGCCCTCATCATTCTCAAAACATTTGCTCTCCACTTAAGGCCTTGGCATCATGTCCTCATTTTTCTCCGCCCTCCCTGTTCCCCCCTCACTCATGAACCCTTGATAATTTGTCAGATCTTACATATTTTGTCTCCCTTCACCCACTTTTCTGTTGTCCATCCCCCAGGGAGGAAGTTATATGTAGATCCTTGTAACTGAGGTCTCAGAGCAGCTGGGTGTGATGCAGGGGAGGCTCTGGAAGAAGCTGAAGACACTGTGGGAGTTGGCAGCCCAACAGTGAGGGTCACTGCATCCGGGGGTACCAGAAAACTGGCTGGGGTTGCTTATTCCCCTAGATGCTACCCCTGCCTTGAAGAGAACCGTGACAGAGGCCTGTAGACATGTGTCAGGAAAAGATGAGTCCTTCACTGTTTCCTCTTCCCACAAACCTTTGAGGAGAGCCTGCAGGGCAGTGGCTCGGCTCCCTGGATCCAGTCACCTGCCCTTCCCCACAGCCACACCCTCGCCAGCCCCAACTCCCCCTGCCCTGGGTTTGCTTCTTGAATCCAGAGGAGCAGCCTGGGCAAAGACCTTGAATAAACTTGTCCTTCAGGCAGCCCCTTTGATTGAGTCCCTTGTCCTCCAGAGTGTGGACACATGCACACTAACTGTTGGGGGACTCAGCTGTCACCACAGGGGCCAGGATCTGAAGAGGATGCTGACACTGCAGGGCTTCCTGAGGGAAGCCAAGGACTTGCAGAGCTGGCTGAGCAGCCAGCAGCTGGTGGCCAGAGGAGAGAGCACTATGAGCACACCCTAGTGAGGAAGGGGCTAGGGGCAAGGAAGGTGCCCTGGAGCCGAAGGAAGACGGGTGGTGGAGGGGGGGCTGCATGCACAAGGGGCTGATGGGGAACATCAGTCTGGACTGAGAACAGCTGTGGCTTCCTATTCCCCTCTCTGCGTAGAGGGGCAAGTTCTGTGGCTGTCCAGTCTTGCCCTGCCCAGTCACTCACTGAGGTGTCTCACAGCCCACCAGCCAGGGCCCCCTGTGACCCCTCTCCTCTCTTCTCAGCTCCTCTTAACCAAGTTTGCAATGTTTCAGCACCAAGTGAAGATGGGTGGCCACCAGGGGGCAGCCTGCCCCACTAGCGGAGAGCCTGCTGGAGTGGCGGCCCAGCACTGCCCCCAGGGCCCAGCAGTGGTGACAGGACCTACAGTGAGTACCAGCAGCCTGGAGCAGGGGTGAGTTTGGGGGAGGTGCTGGGCATGGGCTGGACGGGCTTCCAGGGAGACCCTTGCTGTGCTGCGGCTCTGCCAAACCCCTGAGAGGTGAACTGGCTTTCTGTGTGCCCACATTGGGGGCCCGGGCCACGTGTTCCAGGGAGCAACTTGTGCAGCCTGGAGTTGGGACCCCTTACTTAAGCTGAGAGGCCATGTCAGACGACCTTCAGCAAAGCTCAGCCTTTGAGTTCTGGGCTTCTGGCTTCAGGGCACGGTGAGGGCAGCTGCTGGTTCTGGCCCAGCTGCAAGCAGCCTGGCTGTACCTGGCCCTTCTGGGGACTCCAGATAGCACTGGGGAAACTGGGTGCACCGAGAGCCTGGGTTACTTGCTAGAGACCACAGCTAATTAGCAGTGAAGTTGAGACGCGATATGGCCCTCACCATAAAAAGGAAGTGTTTTCTGCCCTGGTGACCCTTGGCCTTCCCTGAGGTCAAGGGTGACCATAGCAGCCACATGAAGAGTGTCAGAAGCAGGGTACAGTGACTGCCTCAACCTCCCCACTCTCCCCTGCCGGGGCTCTTCCAGTCTTGGCCTAGTGCCTCTATTGCTGGGGAACAGGCTGGAGAGTACCCCACCCCTGCAGGGCCCACAACCTTCCTAGCAGTGCCAGCGGATCTGAGGAGGCACAGCCTGGCAGTGTGTGGCCAGGCTCCCTGGAAATGGTCCCATTGAAGATCTGGAGAGCAGACCGATTGTTTTCCTTTGATTGTGTTACAGACACCTTACAGGAGAGAAGGACGTTTATAGATCACTGTCTACAGTTTCTGACCTTCAAAGCACTCAAAACATTGCCATCAAGTCGATTTCTATCATCGAGGCCCTATAGGACAGCACACGACGGCCCCTGCGTCTCTGAGGCTGTCACTACGGGAGCAGACAGCCGAGCCGCGTCTTTCTGATGGGTTTCAGACCACTGACCTTGCCATGAGCAGCAGCCCGGGGCATGCCTTTTTCTGACCTTAGGTTTGACATATATATATATATATATATATATATATATATATATATATATATTGCACATATATATATGAATTTTAATATAGAGGGTTTTGTTTTAAGTGGAAACATGCAGAGCAGTTTAACAATTTCTACACATTTTGTTTGCAGCTCTCATAATATAACACAGCACTCTTCTTGCCTTCTCCCTGGCCCCTCCCTCCCTCCTGAACTTTGAGGGCAAATGCTCCCCTTTGCTCTGGGAAGCACTTGCCTTAGAGGTGCCATGTGTTCACTTTATCAGCTCGACTGTTGCTTGGGCAGGGGTGATTCCCGGAGCTGCGCTCTGTTTTGGATTTGAAGGGCCTTGGTCTCGGGGTTCCAGCAGTCCCTGTCAAACTTGTAATGCCCTCTTCATGAAGTCAACTTCCATTGGCTTTCAAGCTGTGCACAAGTTGCCAGTTTGAGCTCAACCAGAGCAGTTTGAGGCGGTGGCTGGGCACCATCTAACTCTCCTGGTCTCCAGGACAAGGATGGAGGGCTGTGGTGTTGGTGGTCCGTTAGTCCTGTGGACTGCTTTGCTTCAGTTTTTGATTATCTTCACTCGTCAACTCCAGATGGGGAGAGAGGGGATCCTAGTTGCTAGAGGTGGCTTTGCAATGGAGACAAACATTTTATACTAAAGTGAGATTCTTACGTGACATTTGCGTGACTGCAGCAGCCCCTGCTCATCTTCCTCCGTACTCACCCTAGCTGACCACCTTCCTGCCTCAGAGGATGGGGCACTCCCTCTGCCCGTCCACCCTCAGGTCCTCACTTTCAGTCCCACAGGATCCTGTGGTATCAATCCCCCCCTATCAGCCCCACCCCCAGCCTACACAAGGATTACAAACCCTTGCTCCACTCAGATTCTCTGTAGCTAGTGTCACCACCCTGTGTTCCTCAGAGTGTGCTCTGCACCCATGAGATTATTGATTGGTTTCCACCCATAGTGACCCTGTGTGTCCCACAGGGCTTGCTCTGGGGGCAACTCTCACAGGGCGAAACCAGGAAGAGGAGGGGAGGGAGCAGTTGGGCAGAAGAAGCTGTGATGGACCGCACAGCACCAGACTGCCCATGGAGGACAGGATCCTGTGGCTGTTTCCCCGAATGTGTGCCCCTCAGGGCAGATCAATGCTCTGGAGACCCCACCGCAGGTGGAGGCCCCTCGACCCCTCCTCAGTCCCGCACTCCACACCCTCACCTGCATTTGGAGCTGGGTGAGCTTCTCCTCCTGGGCCACCAGCTGCCTTTCCAAGTCCTGGTGCCAGGCATGTGGCCCTCTAAGGGGCGGATCCCTGCTCACCCCACAGTCAGGGTCTAGCAGGAGGTCCTCTCAGGAGGCCAGCCAGACCTCGGCCTGACCCAGCATTCCCCGCAGCTCCTCCTAGTCCTGGCTCACCTGGCAGTGGTCCTGGTGAAGGGCCCAGGCCATCCGGAGCTCCTGCAGCTGCCTGTCCAGTTCCCGGAGACACTGTGACCTGGGGGGCAGAGGGCTGTTGGGAGGGGCGCAGGGTGTCGCCTGGGTGGGATAGGGCTGGGTTACCGTGGAGCAGGGAGCAGCAGGAAAGGGAGCTCTGGCCACGCACCACCCTGGCCCTAGACCTCAGCGCGCACATCTCTGGGGCCATGACGTAGCTGGTGTCCAGCAGCTGCTACCCCGCCGGCCGCACTGCCTGGGTTCTCAGGCAGAGCTCCTGCCCCAGTGTCTTCTTGGCCCCAGCTGGCCCTTCTGAGGATATAGACTAGCGCCTGCTTCTCTTGAGCCTGAGTGCTGGGTGGGGGACAGGGCATGGGAACAGGTCTCAGGGCCAGAGGGCAGAACAGGGAGGAGGCAGGGAAGTGCTGGGTGCCCCCACCCGCATGGGACAGAGCGAGCCCCCATCCAGGTGGGGTGGCACATACAGCAGTTCCTGGCAGTGCCTGAGGAAGGCGTGGCCATGGGCTACCCACTCCAGCTGCTGGCCCTGCTCCCAGGCCTTCATGTTCAGGTGGCCCAGGCCTCCAGCACCTCAGCCAGCTGCTCGGCCAGGCCCTCCTGGACCGCAGGGTGTACCTGGATGGCCTCCATCCCCATCTGAAACACCACCTTGTCCACAGCCACCAGCTCCCTCTGCAGCTGGCAGAGAGCAGGCTGAATGCTCCTCCACCCAGGACTCTGCAGGCCATCCTGGCTGTACCCCAGCCTAGGTCAAACCCAGGCCCGTCACCCCTATCCCAGAGGGGGAAGGGGCGGGCTGCAGTCCTGCCTGGGGTCAGCTGGGGGTGAGGGTTCCTCATCCATCCATTGCCTACAGAAGAGGGGTTCTTGCGGGGGGGAGGGACTGGGGCCCTCCCCTGCAGGAGGCGGTGCTGGCACTGCAGGACCTCCACAGACACCAGGTCGTGGCCAAGGACAGCACCCTCCACCAGGACCACCTTCTGCATGTGGCCCCACAGCTCGAGCGCCGCCTTGTGGAAGTCGAGGGCACAGCGGGAAGGAGGGCCAGCAACTTTCTCCCTTAGAACAGGGCCACCTCCTTTTGAGCAAAGACTGTGGCTTGGGGATTTGTGGGGCTTTAACACGGAGGGAAATAGGACGAAGACTCTATTCCCTAACTTATAACAGGGAGAATCTGGAAAGCTGGTATTCCACGGTAGGAAAGCCTCTACTTTGGTAAGTTAGAGGTAAAGTCCAAGTACATTATCCTGCTTTAAAAATCATTCCCACGGATTCTCCGTTAACAGCTAGGCTGCTTAATGTGAGCACATGGCTGATTGTATCTCTGTGTAGAAGCAGATATGATCCTTTTGCCCTCTCTTCCCAGCGTGACACCCAGCCCCCGTTGTAGCTTCCCCCAATGCAGGTATTAGCTTTCCTCACCTTGGTGAGCTCAAGTACAGGGGCCTTACGATAGATACCGCCCACCTTGTGACCCATGTCACTACTGAAGAGGTGTGTCTCCAGGCTCCCTATACACGTCCCAAGATAGCAAAGGTTCCACTTCTCCCAGTTCCACGTGGTCCATCAAGAGGAGCTGACGTGAGCATGCCTAATAAAACATGTCTGACTCTGTATTGTATCCTCTCGCCCCTGTCTTTCCTGTCCTCTGTGACTTTACCGTGACCTTTACCTATTATCATCGCTGTACATTCGCGCCTTCTGGCCCTTCGGTGGTTAGAAGATGGATGGTTTCCTCTGATCACAGCAGGTTCCTGATGAGGCCCGGGGGCCACAGGCAGGGCCCGAGGGAGTAAAGGGTCTTGACACGCATGTTGGGAGGAAGGCAATAAGATGGGGAGCCCTGAGCACATGAGACGGTGGCTCAGGGAGCGAGTGGGCTGCCTGTCAGGGGGTCTGCCTGTAGCACCTCCAACAGTCAGTGAGGAGAGGGCTGGCCCCGGGGCCACCCAGCCCCAGGATTTCGGTTGCAGGACCTGTCAGGTGCTCAGTGCACTTAGACACCAGATCCCGCGAAAGGAGGCTGTGGGGAGGGGCGGCAGGGAGCTCTAAGAGTGGCGGTCAGCAAGAAGACCAGCAGGGCCTGTGCCCCCAATGAAACTGCGGCCCGTGCTCAGGGAGCATAGGGAGAGCCCACTTCGTGGTCCTGCCACAAGGAGTGACCTGCGCTGAACAACTCCAAACTGGGGGCAGGAAGGAGCGTGGTTGGACGGGGAAGGATGATTGATGCTGGGAGCTGGAGTCAGCCATGCCCCTTCATACAAACATGTGCACACGAGAATACACACAGAAGTATGCATGCACACACCCACATGCCCACCCCTACACATGAGCACACACACACACACACGCACACGATGCACACACATCTGGGGTAGGCCCCTTTGTCCCGAGCCCCTTGGCTGTCACTGGCCTGTCCCTCTGAGCACCCACCTCTCTGCGGGCTTTCATTGCCTTGTCCAGCCTCACCCATGTGGCCTCAACGCCGCTCCTGTGGACTTGACTCTGGGCCATGGAGCTGGGGGAGGCGAGTTCCAGGGCACCTGCCAGCTCCCTCAGGGCCTGCACCCTGGCAGCCCCACACTCTGCCCTTTCTCCCGGAAGACCTTGAACTTCTCTTCCAGCATCTGCCAAAGGTGGGGCTGGAGAGGGTCAATGTGGATGGAATTCAGGCAGCTCCTAAAACTCACGAAAGGGCCAGCTGGTCCCAATAGCTCCCACATCCCTCAGCCCTGGTTCTAGAACTCTGCAGGGCATCTCCTGCCCCCTCAGCCCACCCAGCATATACCCTACCCTCCGTTCCTCCATCCACTTTCCCAGTACGACTCACTTCCACACCCTCCAGATCCTGCCCACACTGTCTCTGGAGATAGCCCGAGTTCAGGGAACTCAGGGCAGCCCCTGCTGTCTGCAGCCTGTGGAGGAGGCAAACCTGGGTCTGTGGATCAGGGAGCCTGGTCACAAAGCCCACTTAGCAGGGTCACTTTCCCAAGCCAAGGGCTCCCTGCACCTGCAGGGGTGTTCTGGGAAGAGTTGAGCTGGGCTGAGGATGCCCTGCACAGCCCCAGGCTGACCCAGGTCACAGTACAAGCTACTGCGTTTCCAGCCCAGATGGAGCTTAGGCGAGATAACGATTTGCCCATGATCCTAGCCCAGAGGCTGGCCCGGAGTCTCAGGGTCCCTGCATTTGCTGCATGCAAGAACCATGGAGGGGTGCAGCTTCTACCTTTGAAGGGTGTGCAGTCTCTTCCAAACACACAGCATGCCTGGGTGGCACACAACGTGGCTACCTGCGGAGTGCCGGGCTTTAGAATGACCCCACCTACTGACTCATGGGGATCCTCCAGAGGGTTTGCAAGCCAGTAAATCTTTCCAAGAGCAGGGAACCTCTTCTTTCTCCTGAGGAGCAGTTAGTGGGGCTGAACCAGGCAACAGCCCAACACTTCCCAAGCAGGCCTCCTGGAGCATCGTTAGAGCAAGGGGTAAACTGCTAGTGATAATGGGCTCCTGGGAGGAGAGTTTGCAGAAAGGCCTGAAGCGCTGAGCAAGATCTCAAGACGGTGGCCCTCTGGGAGCTTAGGACAAGTTCTAAACCCAGCCAGGAAGCTGAAGGGCTGACCAGACAGAAGCTGAGGGGGAGGAATGAGCTTGCTGGGATAACTGCTGACCCCCGCCTGGGGGCAGGGCTTCCTGGTTGGAGCTGTGGGAGCTGACTCAGGCCAGACCCCACCTGCTCTGAGACACTGAGGCCACCCTCAAAGTTCACAGCCAACTGTCTCACGTGCTCATCCATATCCAGGTGGGTGCCTGGGGGAGGGGGTGGCTTCTGCAAGTGCTGCCACCCCAGGCCCAGAGTCCCACCCTCAAGTCTGGGCCCTTGGCCACCATGCTGTCTCAGGAGAAAGCCACAAGCCTCCCAGATGCTGTGTCCCACTGGGTGGAGGCCCCCCTGAGGAGATATGGATCGCACCAATGAATCACACAATCTGCCTCTGACCCCTTGAGGTCTCATCACCGCCCACTATCATCACCCCAGTGCCGCTTCCCACTCTGGACTAGAGTGCATAGGTATTAGCAAGAGATAAAACTCACAACACATGGAACCCAGGAACAGGAATGGGAATAGAGATACCAAATGACATATAACCGCACACCCCTCGCAGGGAGAGGAACAACAGAAAGCTGAGGATAAAAGAGACAATGGTCGATGTGAGATATGAAAATAATAACAATCTATAATCTATCAAGGAACCACGAGTGGGGGAGGAGGAAAAAAAGGGGAGCTGATCCCAAGGGCTCAATAGAAAGTAAATGTCTAGAAAAGAATGATGGCAATATACGTATGACTACGTCAGATACAATTGGTGTATGGATTGTAACAAGAGTTGTAAGAGCCCCCAATAAGGACACACTGAGGATGACAAAATACACCACTGAAAACCTTATGCTAATCATTGATACACTGTCAGGTAGTGGAGGACTAGTAAAACTAGGCAGAACCTTGTCAGAGAGAGGACCAGATGACGAACACTTTTGGTCAGATTAAAGGGGAGGATCAGTGACAAAGAGTCAGGCCGTTGGCAGGATGCATGGCCACGGGAGCTGCAACGATGGGTTCAAACATCAGAAAGAAATGAGGGTGGCCCAGGACTGCTAAGCCTTTCCTTGTCCTGTACATTGGGGTTGCTTTGAAGCAGACCAACTGGACAGCACCTACCAACAAGACCAACCGAGGAAGAGGAAGCCACTATGGTCCCAGAAACAGACATCACTAGGACGTGTCAGGAGACTTTTATAAAGGTAACCAATGGCCTGGCCCTTCATCACAGAAAGCTGGGGAAGCACCATTGTCCTGGTTTACCAGACGTTCCCCAGATAAATTACTGTCCAGCTGCCCATAGGAAGGAGAAATACCTATAGACATGAGAGAAGGGAGGTTCACTCCGCTATGGGAATGTGCTAATCTGTGCACTGAAATGTTGAAATCCACAGACACACGTGTATAAAAGAGAGTTGAAATTAAATGTTTTACCGTGGAAGACGGGTCACCACAGAGCTGTGTCTTTTGTGTTGAAACAAACTTTGCTGAATTTACCAGCCAGCAGTTGTGTGTCCTCCCTTTCTTTTAAGGTCGATGGAGACGCACGAGTGTAAGGAGAACGGTGAATGGTGGCCGTTCATAACCCAGGATCATCAGAAACCACAGAGTAAATTTTAGGAACGTAGACGTAGGACAGCGGAGAAAACTTCACTCAGGGACTTCAGTGAACTCTCCTTACAATGCTGAGGCCTGACACGCCTAGTGCCTGGGGGCAACCGGGCTCCTGCCCTAGGTTGTTTTGTTGAGCATGGCTCACTCAGGTGGTGCCTTTTCTCTCCCAGCAATATTGCTCCGTGAAATTCTGCCCATGATGAAAACTATTTGCCATGGGTATGTCTTTTCACATCATTGGCCGACTCTTCGAAGTACAAATGCTTTTCTAAACGGGTGCTGCCTCCCTGAGCTTTCCTTTGTCTTGGCTCAATTGATGCAGATTCCTGTGCTGAATAAGCCATGGACTAGCACAGGTGGGTGCTTGTCAGTATAGCCAACACAAGCAGCAATTTCGTTTGTCAAGACCCACCTGGCTTGATCAAGATTCCTTATTCCCGTGAAAATGATTTTTATCCAAATTCTAGAGGAGCACCAGTGTGCCTCTGGGAGCTAAACCCGGGCCTGCTGAACAGAGGCTCCGGAGTTTTCATTTTCTGATTGAAATTCAACAAGGAATTTCATGGATCTAAGGAAACCGTGAATTGTGGACGTACCAGATTCTCACATCTTCATTGTCTAATGGAAGCTTAAGTTTCCCAGTCTGATCCGGCTGCCACTTCATTTCTGGCAATGACCATTCAATTGTGGACGTTCAGCCTTCTTCGGAATTCTCTTATATCGGCATGTTCCCGCGCCACATTAAGACCACTCGGTGGAGGTTTATGTGACTCAGGACAACTCTTTATTTCAGGCGTCTAGAACAAAGGGAATTCACAGAGGTTGATGATCACTTATTAAAGTCCCGTTTCTCTATAAAGCCCAATGATGACACTTCTACATCTGAGGGCAAAGAGCTCGTGCAGCATGATATTCTCATTTCAGCCACGCCGCCTGCAGTTTCTTCCTTGCAGAAAAAGCTTTCCCAGTGTACTTCTTTAAAATGCTGCAAAATAGTGGGACCGAAGATTTTGGTTTAGGGTTAACTTTAAACGGGCATAGGTACAGGCATGTGGGCATGTTTAGAGACAGTGTTCGAGTTCAGGTTAGAGTGACGGCTGCGTGAGGATTCGGGTTATGGTAAGGTTGTGGATGAAATGTAGGGTGAGTGTGAGGTTTTAGGTAAGAGTGCTTAAGGATGAAAGAACCTATTGTCTCATTTAGGCTTATGGTAAACTTGACTGTTTAGGTATGGGTTAGGGTTAATATTTGTGTGAGGGTTAGAAAGTGTGCGAGGTTAAGAGTTGGGGTCAGGCTTGCGGCTTGTGTGTTACATCCGTTTTGGTTGTGGATAAGTTTAGCTCTCTGTCTAGTTTAAGGGATTGGATTACATTAACGGTGATATGGAGGCTTGGATTGAAGGTGATGGATAGAGTTAAGTTAGGTTCAGGCGAAGGGTGACGGTTAGGAGTAAGGTTAGTTGTAGGGGGAGCTGCATGTTCACATCAGATTTGGGGTTAGGATTAGGCTTAGCCTTAGGGTAGACATATGGTTAGGGTTAGGGCTTGGTTTAGGGTGAGCCTTAGGTTAGGGTTCAGTTTAAGTTTAGGAGTATACAGAATTAGACCTAGGCTTAGGGTTACACCTCTTTTTAGGTTTAGACCTAGGGCTAGGTTTTGACCTAGGTTAGGGTTAGGATTAGGGTTGGTTTTAGGATAGGATTTAGGTTTGAGGTTTCATTTAAGTGTTGGATTATTGGAAGTACATCTGCTCTCCCCGGGTTTCCTTCACGATCACAATGTTTCTGAGATTCATGGTTTAAGGAAAATCTTGCTTCTTGCCGGTTTCAAGGCAAAAAGGCACCACCGGCAGTTTTTTTTCCGTCAACCTTACGCTCGCTCTTTGAGAATCTTGGGTCTTTGGGAAAGCCGTGAGTCCAGCAAGATTTTTCAGTTCAAGTGTGCCCCAAGCAGTGGGTTCTAGCTCTGAGCAATACAGCCCGTGGAATTCCTGAGAATCTGGAACCTGCTATGAAGTTCAGCCTGCGTTTTATTCACACGGAAGAAGCTCCTTCGAGGTTCCCATGCCTCTGTACACTGATGCTTCCAGCAACGTCATGTCTCACAGGTCTATAGTGCTTCTCTGAGTTTCACTGGTCTAGGGTAAAGGGTGAAGCGCCTGGGTTCCCGTGCTTCACTACTGTATGGCCTCAAGATGATGTTTGTAGGCACAGCGTCAAATCCATCGGTGGCAATTCTCTCATATTGTCATTGCGATGGGAAGATACCTTATTCGCTAGGAAATGTTTTACCATGGAAGACGGGTCACCACAGAGCTGTCTCTTGTGTTGAGACAAACTTTGCTGAATTTACCAGCCAGCAGTTGTGTGTCCTCCCTTTCTTTTAAGGTCGATGGAGACGCACGAGTGTAAGGAGAACGGTGAATGGTGGCCGTTCATAACCCAGGATCATCAGAAACCACAGAGTAAATTTTAGGAACGTAGACGTAGGACAGCGGAGAAAACTTCACTCAGGGACTTCAGTGAACTCTCCTTACAATGCTGAGGCCTGACACGCCTAGTGCCTGGGGGCAACCGGGCTCCTGCCCTAGGTAGTTTTGTTTAGCATGGCTCACTCAGGTGGTGCCTTTTCTCTCCCAGCAATATTGCTCCGTGAAATTCTGCCCATGATGAAAACTATTTGCCATGGGTATGTCTTTTCACATCATTGGCCGACTCTTCGAAGTACAAATGCTTTTCTAAACGGGTGCTGCCTCCCTGAGCTTTCCTTTGTCTTGGCTCAATTGATGCAGATTCCTGTGCTGAATAAGCCATGGACTAGCACAGGTGGGTGCTTGTCAGTATAGCCAGCACAAGCAGCAATTTCGTTTGTCAAGACCCACCTGGCTGGATCAAGGTTCCTTATTCCTGTGAAAACGATTTTTATCCAAATTCTAGAGGAGCACCAGTGTGCCTCTGGGAGCTACACCCAGGCCTGCTGAACAGAGGCTCCGGAGTTTTCATTTTCTGACTGAAATTCAACACGGAATTTCATGGATCTAAGGAAACCGTGAATTGTGGACGTACCAGATTCTCACATCTTCATTGTCTAATGGAAGCTTAAGTTTCCCAGTCTGATCCGGCTGCCACTTCATTTCTGGCAATGACCATTCAATTGTGGACGTTCAGCCTTCTTCAGAGTCGTTCTGTGCCTGGAACACTTGTTTCCTCATAAAGGGAGACAATTGGTAGCAAACATCACTAAGGACATGGCATATATTTAGTCCCAGATATCACCACAGTTATTTTCTCAGACAAAGGGATCACTAGTCATTTGGTGCCAACAGAGCACAGGGAGCAATGCAGAAGGAAACCTCACAGACCTGCCTCTGGACGGTAGTATGTCACTGAGCTCAGTATATTTGAAATCATGCACTGCACGCATGAATCTGGCTATGCCTGTAGGATGAGAATTGCCATGATAACCTGTATTTCAAGAAGGAAAGTGGGTTCTATAGGATGACAATGAAATATTAGAGTCACTTTAATATTTGTTCTGCAAACAGAGAATACTAGTTCCTCCTTTCAAGTGGGCAGTGAGGAGAAAATTTAGGTTAAGGAAAAGAAAAACTCTCCATGGAGACCTGATTCCAACAGGAAATCCTCCCTATCCTTCATCTGTGTCTGTCTAGGGCTGGGTGTCTGTGCTCAGTGGGTCCTGTGTGCCCCCTGCTGCCCAGTGTTTTCCCTGTAGGGGAGGCTTATGTCTGGGCTCACACTGACTTTCCCTCACTGTGCTCCTTGCACAGTAATACATGGCCGTGTCCTCAGCAGTCACGGAGCTCAGCTGCAGGGAGAACTGGTTCTTGGATGTGTCTGGGTTGATGACTAGACGATCTTTTAGAGATGCCGCATATTCTCTGTACCATTTTGAGCTGTAGTAGTAAGTCCTTCCCATCCATTCAAGGCCGCTTCCAGAGTGCTGCCTGATCCAATCCCAAGTAGCACTGGTACTGGAAACAGAGTCCCCCGTGATGGTGCAGGTGAGAGTGATGGTCTGTGAAGGTCTAACCATCTGAGGACCAGACTCCTGAAGCTGCACCTGCGCCAGGCCACCTGGAGACATAGGAAATAAACATAAAACACCCTACCTCTGTGAATATGCCTTGTAGGATTCCATCTTCCCCCAACACTGACCTGATGGGAGACACAGCACTATGAGGAGAAGGAGGAAGGAAGCAGACATTTTGGAGCAAGGTCACCCTTATTCAGCAGTCACTTGAGTCCCTGGTGGGGAGACAGCATTTAAACAGGAAATCACATTAGTGATTTGCCTATGAACACCATTGGCTGGATAAGGTCTGGAGACTGTGAACAGTCCACGGGCACATAGGTCCTGCTGCTCCAAAAGGAGTTTTCTCCAAGACTGGCTCCTGCCGCATGCTGGACCAAGGCAGCTTGCAGACATGGAGGTTATCAGATGCCTAAGCAGAGGCTCAGTTTCACATCTTGCCAGATCGAAGTGTGTGCTCGCTGAAATTAATCAGAGTCCTGGTGTATCTGTGTTCTTTGATATGAACACTTCACATTTTCATTCACTTATTCTTTCTGTTGTTCATTGTGAGCTCTGAGAGCTATTCACACACCAGGAACTTTTCTCCACTGAGGAAAAAAAATCATTGAATCAAGCAAGCAAGTCAACAAGCAAGCAAAGAAATATTTGCCTCAAAAATCTAACCCTCTCTCCTTGAGTCTTTTCTGCCTCATAGAGACCCTGTATGGTTGAACAGAACTTCTCTGTGGGATTCTTGGTACAGTTTGACAGTTCATAAATGTACCCCGGGTCTGATAACCTCCTATTTCTGCAAGGACTAACTAGTGATTTTAAATCATCGAGCTTTCATTTAATAACCAGATACATAACCTCAAACTGTCACTTGCCTCTTCATATCTCCTCCCTAAGGTGTCTAATATATTACAGGGCATTATGATGTCACATTCAGGATGAAGGAGCCCATGAAAACAGCCATGGGTCAGAGTTTTCGCTCACATTACATACAAGTGAAGCTGGGCGATGGGTAAAGAAAGCTGGAGAATACTTTGATGGACTTTGAATGATGGTGGTTTTGGAGAAGAATTTTGAAAATACCATGGGGTACTATAAAAATAAATTGATCTTAGAGGGAGTACAGGCACGGAATTTCCTAGAAGTAAGGATACGGATGGTAGCACTTCACCTCACACACGTTGGTCATGCTATGAGGAGAGGGCAGTACCTGGATAAAAAGACTACATGCTCAGTAAAGTCGAGGGTCAGTGAAAAACGGGGACCTCCCTAATGACATGGATTGATGCAACAGATGTAGCCATGAGACCAAGCATAACCAGTGTGATGATGGCGCAGCATCAGACCGTGCTCTGTTCTGCAGAAGGTTGGTATCAGTTGGAACAGATTCAAAGGTACCTGAAATAAGCAAAAATGTGTCAAAACACACAACAGTATTCTACACAGGCCCTGTTAGAATGATAGTTTGGGGAAGGGGGTTGGAAATGAATATGTAATGTCATGTTGAAAAACACACTGCACCAAGGGCTCAAGTAGAAAGAAAATATTTTGAAAATAATGACAGCAACATATATACAAATGTGCTTGACATAATAGATGGATGTATGGATTGTGATAAGAGCTGTAAGAGCTCAAAATAAAATGATATTTTTAAAAAAAGAAGAACCAACTAATAAAAATTTTTTTAAAAGAAATGTACTCATCAAAAGGAAATGTGTTCCAAGTTTCCAACCCAATTACTGCTGAGAAACAAAGGCAGGGGCTGGATGACAATGAAATGGGGAAGCTTTACTTGGAAAGTGGAAGGAATGATCCAAAAGGAGAATCCTCAAGATAAGATCCTGAAAAAAAAGGAATATAAAAAGAGAAGGAGAATTTTTTAAATTTATACTTTTAGGCATAAGGATCAGTAAGTAAATTTAGGGATTAATGGATATGTACCAGTTTCACAGGAACAATCATGGATATGCACAGGGTGGGGTTGTGATTATTGAAAAGACATGGCTTTTTGTACTTCTTGCTTCTAAATGTCTTTCCATTTCATCTGATGTCTTTCAAGCACATTTTGGATCCTTGGCCAAAGTCCTGTTTCATAGTGACCTGGAGGTTGGGAATGTCTTTCCTCTGCATGTGTGCCCAGCAGGTTTAGTCCTAAATGATAGTAGGACCCATTCTCAGAGGAAATGGGTCAACAAAGAGAGGGTATCAGGAAGTAAAATGCAGAATAAGTATCGGCAATACATAAGGTATGTATATTTCATAACCTTGTGTCAATATGTCATCTCCCAGGGGAGATTCCTTTTGGAAGTGTGAAATTTGCAGTGTTACACAGGGCCAAGGAGTTTGGGCAGTGGTCTCACATAGAATGTCCAATGACTTCATTGTTCTTATTCTGGAATCTGATTCTTCTTGGTTCCTTTATTGGTAATAAATTATTGGTAATAATTATTGGTGATAAATATTGGTAAAATTTCACCAAAGATTATTTACAACATTAATAAAAATAAAATTTCCTTAAGATGGTAAATCTATTGTCATATATTGTTGCTTATTTTCCTTTCCTCCCTTCCTCTCTCCCTCCTTCCCTCCCTCCTTCCCTCCCTCCTTCCCTCCCTCTCATCCTTCTTTCCTTCCTTCCTTTCAGGATGTAGCAGTGATTGATAGACAGCCTTGAGAAAGAATGTGCATACCATTTCCTCTTCCTTCATTCCTGTCAAAGAGAAAACTGGGGTTTCTGTTAAAAATTAAAGAGTTTATTTGAGTAACAAAACAATCCAGGGAGTGGCAGTAGTATCTCTAAGGATCCAAAGTACTGATGTGAAAGGAAATTTTCAGAGAGTATACATACAGAGGGATCCGGGAAGTTACAAGAAAATTCTGATTGCTTGGCAATTTATAAAGTTTGAGTAATTTCACAATTATATATATATATATAAGTGTGTATATATATTATATATGAATAGGTGTGCTCATAAGCTTCTTGAAGTATGACAACTTTGGAAAGTAATTACAAAAACAATACACATCATCAACAACAAAAATGAGGTCTGACCTATATCTTTGGCAGAAAGCATCTCCTTATGCTGACCACATAGTTCTTTTGAGCTCCTTCGCAGAATTCAAAAGAAACTCACAAACAATTAGTGGCAGATCAATTAAACACAATCACATGTGGGACTACAGGAGCAGGGAAAGGACCCTGACTGGGAGAGGTACACTACTGCCAAACTGAATAGCTTACAAAATTGGGGCAGACATCTCTGATGTCCAAGTATGACTTAAGAGCATAGGACTCTAGCTCCCCAATATCCATCTAGGACATAACCAGGGAGTGTGTTCTTAACTGTGTCTCCCTGCACTGGCCAGGGTGCTCTCAGCAACCTTGCTCTGTCTGACACTCCTTACATTGCTTTACATTGCAAGTCAGGGACCAGAAATAACTCAGTAGAGGCTGACTATGTGGAGATAGAAGCTGAGTTTAGCTGAGTCTGAACTTAAAGTGTCAAACTGCTATTATTTTATGGTAGAAATATAAACTAGTTAGGGGAATTTTATACTTTGTTTAGCTGTAACTTTGCAAGAACTTCTCCATAGCCCTGACCCAGGTTAACCCCCTCTATCTTGTCTCACTGATTCTCCTGTGACTGTGTGTAGGCATGAGTTGTCATGGGTGCTAGCTAAGTCAAAGGCCTAATTTTTTCCTTAGTGTCATTTCTGTCCCTACTTGTTAAGATCTGGCACCTGTATACATGGCCGGTCTCATCGATATTTAGGGCCCTAGCACTGAAAGCCCTGAAAAAAAGATCTTAGTTAAAGCAAATTGTTTTCACCGTTTGTAGCTGTCATTCCAAGATTTGTGTCTGTGTGAAAAATTGTTTCACTCAGTCTGTGTACATGTGTGTATATGTGTTAGGCCAGGGTGACTAGAAAAAAAATGTAATGACACTCCTATAGGTATAAGAAAGAGCTTTATATCAAGGAGTGATTGTATATCAAACAAACATCCCAGTCCAGATCAAGTCCATTAGTCCAGTACTAGTCCAGGAATCCCTCGTCAAACTCACACAGCCACAAGCAACGATGCAGAGTGCAGGAAGCACAGCCTTGTGGGTGAAGAGTTCTGTGGTGGACGCATCTCCAGGGCTTTGGCAGGTCTCCCAGTGGCCCCTCAACAAGAAGGTGAAAACAGAGAGAGGAAGTTCCCAGGATGATCCTTGTGATAAGGCCACACCCACTAGGAGCTATCATCAGGCTTCCAAAATCCACCTCTTCATTTCTATATCTTCAATTTGACATGACATTGTGTGTGTGTGTGTGTGTGTGTAATCACTTCTAGTCAGTTGGCCACACAGCTGTGTTAAATATTACATGGCAAAGGTGAGTGAGTGCTTCCAGTGCCTCATCTGCTTGTTGAAGCATTTCAGTAGGCATTCCACTGCTCCCTGGACCTACTTTTTCACTGATGCTCTTAGTGCACCTTTACCTTTTTCTTGAGTGATCCTGGTTTTTGCTCAGATGGTTCCTCTTGAAGCAGTGTGGGAAACAGCTACCTGTCTTTTGCCCTTTGTTCTGTATCCTTGAACAGCGTTCTGCCATTTGTTTCAAAGTTCACTGTAAAGGTGAACTCTCATGTATTTTAGCCTAAAGACCTTTATTATAGACATTTAGAGTCTTTACCACTGGGAATGTTAACATTTTTTTAAAAACTACCAAAAGTCCCATGGAAGTTTATTTCCAATAATTTTGATAAAGCTGCCTCTGAAGCTCACCCTGGCTAAGAAGGTTCTGGAGTCCCCTGGTGGAGAAGCTGCATTTAAAGATGCCAGGTATTTGTATATGAGTGTCACTGTGAATGGTATACAATATGGGAACAGGGAACAGCTTGCTAAACTCATGGATCACAACTCCACAGGAAGGTTTCCCCAAGAGCTGGTTCCTGAAGCAAGTGGGATGCAGGCAAGTGAAAGACCAAGAAGGTTTCCAGGGCTCTCAATATTATGACACACATAATTTAATCTTTGACTCAAGGAGTGGATGCTGGGTTTGAACCCATAACCTGTGGTTAGTAACTTAATACTTAGTCCACTGCACCATGCAGCCTTTTTATAAACATCTGCTTCAGGGAACCTGTATTACAGGGTAGTGTGATGTCACTTTGAGGATCAATTGCCTCAAATGCCTGTGATATCTGTACAATGGGTAGGGACGACTGCTGAAAAGTCGATGACCAAAATTATGGTTTGGGGGAAGATATTGAAAGTATCAGTGACTTGCAAGTAAGGAAACCTTACTTTATCGACTCGGCATCCCTGATATTCTCCTTCAGTCTTATTTTTGTTCCCCAAATGCAAAGGGTATTTAAAAGAATGTGATTGGAGTTCTCAAAAATGTTCGAAAAGGAAAACACTGACTTGAACATTAAATTACATTAAAATACACTGTCAGGAAATAGTTTTTTTTTTAAGATTTCTGTTTTTTATCAGTAATAAATCTGGTGTACATGTACAAGGGACCCTCAAAGTGGCAGATATACTTATATTTCTTTTTACATATATACTCATACTTTGAATATATTGAGCATATATTCAAATAATATATTACAAATATATTGAAATATTTTAAAAACATTTTATTAGGGACTCATACAACTCTTATCAAAATCCATGCACACATCAATTGTGTAAAGCACATCTGTACATTCGTTGCCCTCATCATTTTCAATGCATTTGCTCTCCACTTAAGCCCTTTGCATCAGGTCCTTTTTTCCCCCTTCCTCCCCGCTTCCCCCTCTCCCCTCCTTTGTGAGCCATTGATAATTTATAAATTATTATTTTGTCATATCTTGCCCTGTCCTATGTCTCCCTTCACCTCGTTTTCTGTTGTCATCCCCCAGGGAGGAGGTCACATGTAGATATTTGTAATCGGTTCCCTCTTTCCAACCCACTCACCCTCAATCCTCCCAGTATCGCCCCTCACATCCCTGGTCCTGAAGGTTTCAACTGCCCTTGATTCCCTGTGCCGCCAGCTCCTATCTGCACCAGTGTTCATACTCTGCTCTATCCAGACTTGCAAGGTAGAATTCAGATCATAATAGTTGGGGGGGAGGAAGCATTTAGGAACTGGAGGAAAGCTGTATTCTTCATCGGTGCTACATCCCACCCTGATGGACTCATCTCCTCCCCTAGACCCCTCTGCAAGGGAATCTCCAGTGTCCGACAAATGGGCTTTGGGTCTCCACTCTGCACTTCCCCCTTCATTCACTATGGTATGATTTTTTTCCCCTGATGATGCCTTATACCTGATCCCTTCGACACCTCGTGATCGCACAGGCTGGTGTGCTTCTTCCATGTTGGCTTTGTTGCTTGTGAGCTAGATGGCCACGTGTTTACCTTCAAGCTTTTAAGACCCCAGACACTATCTCTTTTGATAGCTGGGCACCATCAGCTTTCTTCACCACATTTGCTTATGCACCCATTTGTCCTCAGCGATCATATCATGAAATATTTTTATTTTATATAATGATATTTGTATTTATTTATTCACTTTAACATATATTTACTTATATTGATATTCACAGTAATTTTCATATTTAGATTCATATTTATGTTCACATATATGTTTAGATTCATATGTGTATTTAGATTTAGATTCATTTACATTGACATGCATATTCATATTCACACTCAAATTGTTATTCATGTTTATATTGTCAATTATATTTACACTAATATTCATGTTCTTATTTGTATTGATATTAATATCTGTACTTCCATACATATTCACATGTATATGTGTATTCATATTTAGGGCATGTTTGAGTCAAATTAATCTAGCAACCAATGATTACTGTTTTCCAGTGCAGTCATAGAGGTCTACCATTTTTACAGTTTGAACATTTTTTATAGCATATGATCTATTTCTTCTTTTTTAATTTTCAGTTGACATCTTGGACATCAGACTTTTTAAACTTAGATAGATAGTGTTCAGGGCCCAGGCCCAATCCCAACTACATGGAAAGCCACTGCTCCCCCCAGAAGAATTTACTTCAGAAGATAGCACAGAAGCTACAGGTCAGAGAGAGGGATATGTCTGATCAAAGCACATGGGAGCAATGAAGGGTGAGGAAGAGGGAGTGGAGCACATCCTGACCCACCAAGCCTTGAGGACTGATATCCTTGCTCAGAGTAGTCAATGCACAGAGAGAACCATATGGCCGGCCCCACTAGGAGACATGAAAACCCTCATGAACCCAAAGCCCTACAGGGGACAGCACTGGAGATACAGTGTGGGAGTGGCACCCGATCTGACCCCACCACAACAAGGCAAAACACTAAGGCCGGGCAATAGAACAGCAAGAGTACAGAGCAAGGAAGTCCCAAAGGAGTACCAAAAATAGACGTTGGGGCCAGGCCGTGGCACCCCATCAAACTCCACTGGAAAACACTCCTAAACGTCATCAAACAGACCTTGAACTATTATGTCTTTGTTTTGTTTTTGCTGCTGTTTTGTTTTCTTTTGTCACTTTGTCTTGCTCTGTCTTATTTTGTGTGCGTATTATTATCTCTGCAGGTCTATCTAGGTAAGATAGGCTAGATAAAAAATCTGGAGGAGAAAACAACGTGACCGATGGTCCTGGGGGAGGGGGGGTCAAAGGAGAGGGGGAGGTTGGGGAAAGGAAATGGTGTTAATAAACCTGGGGACAAGGGTACAAGAAGGGATCCAAAATCAATGGCAAGAAGCATGTGAGACGCCTGATAGGGATTGATCAAGGACAATGTAACTGAGTAGGATTACTGAATCCAAAATGGAGGCTGAGCATGATAGTGGGACAAGAGGAAAGTAAAAGGAAATAATGGAAAGAACTAGGAGGCAAAGGACATTTATAGAGGTCACAATGCAGGCATGCACATATGTAAATATATTTATATATGATGATGGGGGAATAAATCTATGTCCATATATTTATAAGTTTATATTAAGGTAGCCAATTGACATTGAACCTCCACTCAAGTACTCCCTCAGTGCAAGAACACTTTGTTCTATTAAACTAGCATTCCATAATGCTCACCTTCCTAATACTATCACTGAAGACATATGGGTGCATAATCAAATGTGGTGAAGAAAGCTGATGGCGCCCAGCTATCAAAAGATATAGCGTCTGGTTTCTTAAAGGCTTGAAAGTAAACAAGCAGTCATCTAGCTCAGAAGCAACAAAGCCCACATGGAAGAAGCCCACTAGACTGTGTGATCACGAGGTGTCAAAGGATCAGGGACCAGGCATCAAAGAACAAAAATTCATATCACTGTGAATGAGGGGAAGTACAGATTTGGGAGCCAAAGCCCATCTCTAGGCAACTGGACATGCCCCTACAGAAGGGTCTTGGGGAGAAAAAGAGTGCAGGGTGCAGTGTAGCAAATATGGAACACAAAACTTTCCTCTAGTTCTTAAATGCTTCCTCCCCCCACCACTATCATGATCCCAATTCTACCTTACAAATCCATCCCGACCAGATAATGTACACTGGTACAGACAGGAACTGGAAACGCATGGAATCCAGTTCAGAAGATCCCTTCAGGAACAGTGGAGTGAGTGGCGATACTGGGAGGGTTGAGGGAATTTGGGGATGTAAAGGGGGAACCGATTTCAAGGATCTATATATAACCTCCTCCCTAGGGGATGAACAAGAGAAAAGTGGGTGAAGGGCAACATCAGACAGTGTGAGATATGACAAAATAATAATAATTTATAAATTATCAAGGGTTCATGAGTGAGGCAGAAGTGGGAGGGAGGGGAAAATGAGAAGGTGATACTAAGGGCTCAAGTAGAAAGCAAATGTTTTGAGAATGATGATGGCAACAAATGTACAAATGTGCTTGACACAATGGATGGATGGATGTATGGTTTGTGACAAGAGTTGTACGAGCCCCACCCCACCCCCGCAAATGATTTTTTAAAAATAAAGATAGGTAGTGTTTTTCTAGAAATATGTCCACTTATTATAAATTTTCAAAT
Organism: Tenrec ecaudatus; assembly: GCF_050624435.1. NCBI lineage: Eukaryota > Metazoa > Chordata > Mammalia > Afrosoricida > Tenrecidae > Tenrec > Tenrec ecaudatus. The sequence continues at coordinate 53,150 of NW_027459491.1, forward strand.
TCACTGTTGTGATCTTCATAGTTTTGGTTCTGTTGTGATATTGGCCTTTTCATTTCTTATTCTTTATATTTGCTTTTCTTATTCCTTTTAGTTTAATAAATTTACCAGTAGTTTGTCAAACTTTGTTAATATTTTTAAAGAATTAACTTGTCTTATTGATTATTTCCCTGTTTCCTTTTCATTTATTTCTTCTTTTTTTTTTTTGCTGCAAAAGATCTCTTTATTGTTTTTTTTTTTAACAATTTACTGGGGCTCATACAATTCTTGTCACAGTTCATAGATATACATACATCAATTGTATAAAGCACATCTGTACAGTCTTTGCCTTAATCATTTTTTTCTCCTCTTTTCTTTTTTTACATTTTATTAGGGACTCATACAACTCTTATCACCATCCATACATATACATACATCAATTGTATAAAGCACATCCATACATTCCCTGCCCCAATCATTCTCAAGGCATTTGCTCTCCACTTAAGCCCCTTGCATCAGGTCCTCTTTTTTTTCCCACTCCCTCCCCTTTCCCCCCTCCCTCATGTGCCCTTGGTAATTTATACATCGTTATTTTGTCATATCTTTTCCTATCCAGAGTCTCCCTTCCCCCCTTCTCTGCTGTCCCTCTCCCAGGGAAGAGGTCACATGTGGATCCTTGTAATCAGTTCCCCCTTTCCAACCCACTCACCCTCCACTCTCCCAGCATCATCCCTCACACCCTTGGTCCTGAATGTATCATCCACCCTGGATTCCCTGTACCTCCAGCCCTCATATGTACCAGTATACAGCCTCTGTCCTATCCAGCCCTGCAAGGTAGAATTCAGATCATGGTAGTTGGGGGGAGGAAGCATCCAGAATATGGGGGAAAGCTGTGCTCTTCATCGGTACTACCTCGCACCCTAATTAACCCATCTCCTCTCCTAAACCCCTCTATGAGGGGATCTCCATTGGCCGACACTTGGGCCTTGGGTCTCCACTCTGCACTTCCCCTTTCATTTAATATGGTATATATATACATATATACATATACATATATACATATACACAGATATACACATACATACACACACATACATCTTTTTTTTTTTTTGCATGATGCCTTATACCTGGTCCCTTTGGCACCTCGTGATCGCACTGGCCGTTGTGCTTCTTCCATGTGGGCTTTTTTGCTTCTGAGCTAGATGGCCGCTTGTTCACCTTCAAGCCTTTAAGACCCCAGACACTATCTCTTTTGATAGCCAGGCACCATCAGCTTTCTTCACCACATTTGCTTATGCACCCATTTGTCTTCAGCGATCCTATCATGGAGGTGTGCAGTCAATGATATGATTTTTTGTTCTTTGATGCCTGGTAACTGATCCCTTTGGGACCACTTGCTCACACAGGCTGGTGTGTTCTTCCATGTGGACTTTGTTGCTTCTGAGCTAGATGGCCGCTTGTTTATCTTCACCTTTTCATTTATTTCTGCTCTATTCTTTAATATTTATTGTCTTCTGGTGACTGATGTTTTACTTAGCTCTTTTTTGTTCTAATTGTTGAAGGTTTGTGTTACCATGCTGACTTTTGCTTTATTTTTTGATATCTTCATATATTGTTCATAACGTATGTTCTTAGTATTGCTTCTGAAGTATACTAAAGCTTTTGGTATGCTTATTTTTGTTTTTGTAAGGAATTTAAAATCTTAATCCCTACCATTTCCAAGTAATTTAATGCACACAATTGCTCATTTTCCATGTTAGATTTTATTCTTTTATGTTCTTATTATTCATATATAATTTAATAATGCGGTGAAGTAACATTTATTTGTAATATCACAATTTTTAAAAATGTATTAAAGCTAGCATTGTAGCCTAACGTATGGTTTATTCTGAAGAATGGTACATATGAACATGAGAAGAAGGTACATTGACGTTTTCCCAGATAGTATGTTTCCTACGTGTCTAAGAGGTCAGTAATTGTGGTATTTAGTTCTTCTGTTACTGTATTGATTTATTATCCAGTTGATATTTAGTGTTGTTCTGTCAAACCCAGTGTGGATGTATTTAACTCTATTACTGTAAAATTATGTAGTTCTATCTTTAAGTCTATAAGAGCTTGATTAATATATTTTGAGGGTCTGCCACTAAATTAATATATACTTATTACTATTTTTCATCTTGCTCTTTTGTTCCTTTTATCATATAATGCCCTTATTTGTCTCTCATTAAAGATTTGGTCCTATTTTATTATTAATTTGTATAGCCAGTAACACATTTTAAAATTGTAATTGATTAATATTGCTACCCTTGCTTTTTAAATTTCCATTTTCTTGATATATTTTCTTCTACCTTTGATTTTTAGATTATATTTGTCTTTGTGTCTTAATTGTGTTTCTTTTTTTTTTTTCACAGTTGAGCTTGCTTTATGGGTGGCATGCTGGCTGGGTTGTGGGGGCAGGGCAAAGACTCAGACTGAGCTTATCAAGGGACTGGGGCATGGCGTCCTAGCTGGTGCCAGGATGGGATCAACTCCTTCAGGACGGAGGGGCTATGAGAAGAGGCGGCAGAGAGAGCGAGGGGAGGTGGGGAAGGAGGGAGGGGTGACAAGGGGATGGGGTAGGAAGAGAGACAAAGGGAAGGCAAGGAGGAGACAAAAAGCAGGGCCTGGCTGGGGCTGATGTACAAACCAGAGGTGCTCCGTCCGGTCAGCAGCAGGAGAGGCTCAAAGGGGAGCCTCCTGGGAAGTGTAGGCAGCCATGAGGGCCCGCTTCAGCTGCTCGTAGGTGACGAACATCACCACGTTCCAGGAACCCAGGCGGAGAAAGGAGGGCATGACCCCTTTGTAGAAGGCCCGGGGCCCCTCCTTCTGGAGCATGGTAAGGGCGCAGTTGCCAGCGCTGCTGTACTGGCCCAGGGCAGAGTTCATATATCTTGTCTTGACCACGTTGACGGGGAGGCGATAACGGTGGTGCAGAAGCCGGCCCCGAAGGCGGAAATGAAATGGCAAGGGAGGTCATCCGTCATGAGGTTGGCCTTCAGGAGGGAATCTTTGATGAGGTCATAGGTCACCAGTTCAGCACAGTTGACAATGGCATTCCGAGCCACATTGGGTGAGGTCCCTTTCCAGAGTCCCTGAAACCCTTCCTCCCGAGCAATGATCTTGTAGGCATCCACAGTGCTCTGGTATCTTGGGCTACCTCCAGCTGGGGCCTGACCTTGGAACCAGACCTTCACCACATCTGTGGGCTGGGCCACCACCACAGCCAGGGCACCAGTGGTGCTGCCTGCCAGGAGGCGGCTACCGATGCCGGCATGCTCAGAGCCCTTGGTGTAGAACTGCTTGACGGAGTCATAAAGGCCCATGCGAACAGAGGCGAAGCTCATCTGGCGCTGGAGGCCGGCGACCAGCCCGTTGTAGAGGTTGCGGGGGCCCTCTGTGCGCACCATGGTCATGGTGGTGCCCAGCACGCGGCGGTACTGAGCGCTGGCTATGGCCCGCAATGGCCCTTGGCTTTCTCCTTGGATCTGCAGCCGGACTTTAGCGGTATCCAGGGGGAAGGTCATGAGATCCGCGATGCAGGCGGCTGTGCCAGCCCCCAGGAACTTCACCGTGGCGGTCGGGGGCACATCGGTAGCCTTGGACCCAACCATGATGCTGACTTCCTGCTACCTCCCAGTAATTAAGACGGGTGGAGAAGGGGAGGGCACCTTCAATCAGCAACGAGATGAGATAGAGGAACTCTGCCGGAATCCGGACTTGTAAGGTCTCAAGATGAGGCCTCCGAAGATCAAGCTTCTCTAAAGACGTCCCATTCTTCAAAGCCAACAGTGGCGATCAGGATCTGATCTCTTTGGTTTTCCATAGAAAATAGCTGAGATATGGAACACCTATTGGTCATACTATGTATCCGGGTTGCGGGGAGAACACGAGATGCAGATGGCAGTGCGGTCGGCGGGGACACAATCGGAGATGAAGCCGTCGCGGTGCAGCAGATTTATGGATCAAGCAGATTTATGCTTTTCACTGCCTCTTGAGAGGTGCATTGAGTCCTTTTACATTCCATGTCATTATTGATATGTATGCATTTATTGCTGTCATAATGCATTGCATTTCTGGGGTTTTTTTCCCCCTTTGTGGAGTTATTGAGTTTTTCCCCTCAAATTTTGTGCCCTGAGTTCATTTTTTTAAGTTTCTGTTAATTTTTTTCATTATTATTTTGTAAGACTCCATGCTTTGTTCTTGTTTTTCTTATGGATTAGCTTTATCTTTTCTTCTTCTTCATCCTTTCCATATTACTTGAGAATTTTGTTAATAATTATATGATTCCAGACAATAATATTGGCATAGAAAATATTTTCTAGATCATTCTAAGGGAAATTTATTGAATAAATATGCATTTTTGAGTATTTATTAGGATGAAAAGATTCAAGATACATCAGAGGGTGTGAAGAAAATTTCCACTCAGCATGAGAATATTTTTTTTGCATTAACTATTTCTAACTTTGACAACAAATGGCCCTAGTTAGTTTCCTGGAGTGTAAACTGAGATCTCATCTATACTTATTATTCTGAAGTCTGCCTTTGGATCTCTGGTGACAGACAGACAAAGCCCATTCCGATGAAGAGAAGGCAAGTGCCAATGCAGGAAGTCTCCCAAGAGTCACTGTGCACGGTATCCCTAGAAAGGTGCTGACAAGGTGGGGAAACCACAGCTTCTGAGAGGAAATCATCACGATTTCATTGCCTGGCATCTGCTGAAAATGGCCTAAAGAACATTTTGAGAAATTAGTTTGCAATTTCCTCCCCTTGTGACATATTTACTATCCTTTGGAATCAAAGCTGTCCTTCCAATGAGTGCTCCCTTTATTGTGACTCCAATGAGTGATCTTACTAATGACTCCGCCCACCGGACAGGTCATTCCAGTTCACCTGTTCCCAGTGTCAGGAGTCTCTCTGTTTGGAACCCTTGTTTCTGCATACAGGGAGACAATGGGTAGCAAGCATCACGAAGGACATGTCACAAATTTAGCCCCAGAAGTCACCACAATTGTTTTCTCAGATATAGAGATCATTAGTCATTCACTGCACGATTCACTGACAACAGTGCACAGGGAGCAAAACAGAAGGAAACCTTCACAGACCTGACCCTGGGCGATAGTAGGTCACTGAGTACATTTGAAATCATGCATTGCATGCATGAATCTGGCATGCCTGTATTTTATTGTCAAAGGTTTTGAGTCATGGATAGGGTGAGAATTACCATGATAACCTGTTTTTCAAGAAGGAAACTGGTTTCTAAAGGAAGGCAATGAAATATTAGAGTAACTTTAATATTTGTACTGTGAACAGACAATGCTAGTTCCTCCTTTCAAGTTGGCAGTGAGGAGAAAATTTAGAGAGTAATAAATTCTACATTACAAATCTGACTAGATGAGAGGATGTGCATAGGCACAGATAGCAACTGGAAACACAGGGAATTCAGGACAGATGACACCTTCTGGACCAGTGGTGAGAGTGGTGATTCCTGAAGGGTGGAGAGAATGTGGGGTAGAAAGGGGGAACTGATTACAAGAATCTAGGTATAGCCTCCTCCCTGGGGGATTGACAGCAGAGAAAATGGTGGGGAGAGATGTCAGACAGTGTAATGTATGACAAAATAATAACAATAATTTATGAATGATGAAGGGTTAATGAGGTAGGGAGAGTGGGGAGGGAGGGGAAAATGAACAGCAGATACTAAGGGCTCAAGTCGAAGGCAAATGTGAGAATGATGATGGCAACACATGTACATATGTTCTTGACACAATGGATGTATGTGTGGATTATGATAAGAATTGTACGAGCCCCCAGGAAAATGATTTAAAAAGAAAAACAAAAACTGTCCGTGGACATGCTGAGAGATGAAAGAGGGAAGGAACCCTGAGTCCTCCTTGTCATCCATCTCTGCCTGTCTAGTGCTGGGGATGTGTGCTCAGTGAGTCCTGTGTGCCCCCTGCTGCCCAGTGTCTTCCTTGCAGGGAAGTTTGTGTCTGGGCTCACACTGACTTCCCCTCACTGTGTTTCCCTTGCACTTAAAGTAATACACAGCTGTGTCCTCAGCAGTCACCGAGCTCAGCTGCAGGGAGAACTGATTCTTAGATGTGTCTCTAGTGATGGAGAGCCGGCTTTGGAGGGATGGGTCATAATTTGTACTGCCATTATAGCATATGAGTCCCATCCACTGCAGACCCTTCACTGAGGGCAGGCGGATCCAGTGCCAGCAGTAACCACTGCTTGTGATGGAGAAACCAAAGACAGTGCAGGTGAGTGACAGCTTCTGGGAGGGCTTCACCAGTACTGGACTCGACTCCTGAAGCTTCACCTGGGACAAGACGCCTGCAGAAAAAACAGATGGTCCACGTCAGTCACGTGAATTCACAACAATTCCCAAAGACCCAGGGCAGATATCTGAATCTCCACTTTGGGAACTGTTACCAGGCACAGGAGAACACACAGAAATAGCATCTTTAGACCACAGCTCTGCTTTCCCAAGAGACCTAGAGCCCTGTCTGTAGAGAACTGATAGCTTTCCCGCCCAAGGGAGCCCTGTCCTTATAAACAGATAGTAATAGAGACCAGACAACCTTTTTCCTCCTGAGCCCATGCTAGGGTAGCTCTTTGTTTGACCTCATATGCATGTTAGTCTACAGAGAGAGAGCACTTGACCTAAGTGGTGTGTATTAAAGATCAAAGGAAAACCAAGTATTTCTGAGCTCAGTGTTTTCTCCCTCCAGCCCCTCAACGTCTCTGCCCTGCCTTGGGCTCCTGTATGTCCTGTGCCCTAGAGAGTGGACAGACTATCATTTGTTGAAACATCAGGTGGACACCAGGGTATCGTCATCACCCACAGTCTCCAAACATCTTTTCTTTCCACTTCAACACTTCCATATCAACCTCCTCAAAGTCTTCAGGGGTTTTCTTTGGGCCACTGCCATCACCAACACCAGCACTCCTACAAACAACACATCTCAGGTTTTGATAACTAGGGCCAATCTCAGTGTAAATAAAGAGATCCAAGTGGCATAGGGCCTCAGGGAGGAGGTTTCCAACTGGGGAATGTGGGCCCCAGAAAAGAATAGTTTCAACTTTGTAACTTCTAACTGATGCAAGACTGAGATGACAGTCCCTTGGTTTGCCAGAGCACATGCAACATTAGGGCAAAACTAGTCAGGAGTTCAAGGATAAATACATAACAGAGAAGTGAGTGAAAATTTAAGTCACCAGGGGTACAGAATAAGAATAATGATATTTCAGGTTTTGAACAAAAAGACACCCACTTGAGACCCAACAAGCACCCTGAATTAAAATAAGGTCCATCCAGGGACTAGTCCTGATCCTGAGCAGGAGCTGGAAATAAAGGAGGGAAGGCGAGGGACGGATTAAACGGTAATCACCTGTAATACTTCAGCATCATTAATAAATCGATGTAATTTATACTCCAGGAGCCTTCCTTATTGGAATCTCCAGCCTTTGGTGAGTCCAGAAAATCAGGGGTTCTCAACCTTCCTAAGGCCACGACTCTTTAATACAGTGTCTCATATTGTGGTGATGCCCAAACATAAAATTCTGTTCTTTTTAACATTTTATTAGGGGCCCATACAACTCTTATCACAATCCATACATACACATACATCAATTGTATAAAGCACATCGTTACAATCTTTGCCCTAAACATTTTCAAAGCATTTGCTCTCCACTTAAGCCCTTTGTATCAGGTCCTTTTTTTCCCCCTCCCTCCCCACTCCCCTCCCTCATGAGCCCTTGATAATTTATAGATTATTATTTTGTCATATCTTGCCCTGTCCTATTTCTCCCTTCCCCCCTTTCTCTGCTGTCCGTCTCCCAGGGAGGAGGTCACATGTAGATCCTTATAATCGGTTCCCCCTTTCCAACCCACTCACCCTCTACGCTCCCAGTATTGCCCCTCACACCCCGGTCCTGAAGGTATCATCCACCCTGGATTCCCTGTGCCTCCAACTCCTATATGCACCAGTGTACAACCTCTGCTCTATCCAGTCTTGCAAGGTAGAATTCGGATCATGGTAGTTTGGGGGAGGAAGCATCCAGGAACTGGGGGAAAGCTGTATTCTTCATCGGTACCATATCACACCCTGACTGACTCATCTCCTCCCCTAAACCCCTCTGTGAGGGGATCTCCAGTGGCCAACAAATGGGCTTTGGGTCTCCACTCTGCACTTCCCCCTTCATTCACTATGATATATTGGATGATGTCTGCCTTATACCTGGTCCCTTTGGCATCTCGTGATCACACAGGTTGGTGTGCTTCTTCCACGTGGGCTTTGTTGCTTCTGAGCCAGATGGCCGCTTGTTCACCTTCCAGCCTTTAAGACCCCAGACACTATCTCTTTTGATAGCCAGGCACCATCAGCTTTCTTCACCACATTTGCTTATGCACCTGTTTGTCTTCGGCGATGGTGTCATGGAGGTGTGAAGCCAATGATATGATTTTTTGTCCTTTGATGCCTGAAAACTGACCCCTCATAAAATTATTTTCATTGCTACTTCATAACTATCATTTTGCTACTGTTATGCATCAGGAGAAACATGTGAAATGGTCGTTCCACCCCTAAAGGGGTCGCGACCCACAGGTTGAGAACTACTGTTCCAGATGAAGGCAGAATAAACCCGGGTTGGATTGGGTGAAGTTGCTGTGGGAGGTGTTCTTAGGAAACACTTGGCACCTCTGGGAACGCCTTGCACACACAGACACACATGCACACAGGTGAACACATGAAAATATTAGCAAACAAAAACCTAAAATGTACGCAGAGAGAATTCAAAAGCCAAGTCAAGTAAGAGACCATGTACAATATTTAACTTACAATAAGAGCTCACCCAAAAACCCAGAGCTTAGCATCGTGATCTGCGTGTTCGTTGCATTTATAAAATGTAATACTTGGTGACACTTTTTTTCCAGTTAATCTCATTTATCAAACAAGGTTTTTTCAACAGTAAATAAACTCTTGTCAAACTTCATTGTTCATTGTTCAACCATAACCACCCTTAAATATTATAAATGATCTCTCTCTCTCTCACCTCTCTCTCTCTCTTCCTCCTTTCAGTGTAGACTGGTTAAATTTTTTCATGTTTGTAATTTTTGAATACTAAGAGGGCACTACAGCATCACCCCAGGGCATAATTACCAATGAAAGCAAATTAATTAATTATAAAGATTGTTTAGCTTAATTATGTCTCCTTAATTATGTGTGTCTTATTTGGAGATAAATAGAATGAATGGGATTAACAATGAATGGTAATTATTTTATCACCATTATTTGCAAAAATCTGCCTGGGCACACAGACAAGACAGTAAGGCGAACATCAGCTTGAGAAGTGATGTCCACTGGCTGGAGAGTACATCGTCAGAGGACCATACTGGGGATACATGGTGTGGAGTGAGCCTGGTCTGACCCCCACCTCCCTCCACAGTGGGGTGGACCAATAAGGGAACAGAACAGGTCAGCAATGGGAGCCAGGCCAAGCCATAAAGCCCCTGAGGAGCCACAAAAGTAGACTTCAGGCTAGGAGGAGAAGTTCCCTAAACTCCCCAGGACCGGCGGGGAGAGAGTCATAAAGGTCAGCAGACAGATCTGGGATTATGTATGTTTTTAGGGTTGGGTTTGTTTGTTTTTTGCTAGTTTTTCCACCCTTTATAATTCAATCTATTCTTTCTGTTTTGTTTTGGCTTTTGTTGTTTTGCCTACCCATATAGGCAATGGTTTTGGAGGGCCTTGGTTCTGGAGTGTGGGGGAAGGGAGTGCTTATCAAACAATTCCATAGGTAGAGGAACAATTAGGAAATTAAATCAATAATGAGGAGGACTTAGAGATTCTGGGGGTGTTGGAGCAATAGCAATTTAGCTAAGAGGCATTACTAAGAGGCAGAAAAGGCGTGAGTGTGATGGTAGAACAGGGGGAATGTAAAACAAAATACAGAAAAGATCTAGGAAGCAAAACTATGGATAGAGGTATAAACATAAGGGTGTACATATATAAATATATTAATTCATAAAATAGAGATATTGACTTATGTACATATAATTGTATGGCCATACATTGAGGAAGTGGATGGACTATGGTCTTCTGCTCCAGCCCGCCCTCAACACCAGATCACTTTGTTCTAACAACATGGCATTTTACTGTATTGTTATTTAAGTTCAAGTTAATTGGGTACAAACATAACAATGGTTGAGAGACAACAATTAATAACACATTCTATGAGTCCAGTAATATTCTGATACCAGGGTCAGATAATGATACTTCAAGAAAATGTAGACCAATATTGATAATGGAGCTACAAGAAAAATTTTTTTAATATTAAGAACTGAGGCAGACAACATTTAATATGTTGTCTGACTCAGTTCCCAAATAACTTGAACTTAAATAACAATACAATAAAATGGTATTTATTCATAACTGCCAGAATCTGCACCTTTAAAAATCTTACAATTAGGCTAGAAGTGTCTCATGGAATTTTATTTATTTTATTAAATATTTTATTGGGGGCCCTTACACCTCTTATCACAATTCATGTAGTCATCCATTGTTTCAAGCAGATTTGTACAGGAATTAACAAGACTAACAATAGCATTGACCACACATGCTAATGATCCTCAGAAATCAGGATGGTGACATGTTGTCTCATGTACTTTGAATATGTTATCAGGAGAGATCCATCTTGGGAAAATGATATCATGCCTGGTAAAGTAAAAGGCAAATGAAAAGAGGAAGAGCCTTGTGTGGATCATTGGCTGCAGCAATGGGCTCAAACATAAAATCCACCGTGAGATGGAGCAGGACTTGGGAGTGTTTCATCCGATTGTACCTAGGTTCTCTGTGAGCTGGAACCTACTTGAGGGCAACTAACAACAACAACACACTGTCCTCTTTGTCCAAGACTCTCCTGTTTCCATTCTTCCCCCTGAGCTAAATCCTGTCCTTGATCTTACTTACATGACTGGTTCGCCTAGCAGGGGGTGAGTTCAGTTCTGGACATGAAAGTGACCAAAAGCAATTCCTTGAGGGTCTTTTTTGTGAGTCTGAGTTTGGGTCCCCATTTTTCTCCCACTCTCTCCAGGATTTTCTAAAGGGATTACTTTTGGAGCACTTGGTAGCAGTGGCTATGCACATCCCGTTCTGCTGATCAATCACTAATTTTTGGTGAGCAACCCACTGGAAAGTGGCTTGTATAACTAAGAAACCGTTTGGACTCTAGTTGCATGCTATTGTGGGTGGCTCTACAATGAATGAACAAACCCCTGTTTGTGAAGAGGGTAGAAGTTGGGCTGCTAACTTTAAGACTAGCAGTTTGGAACCACCTATAACACCACAGGAGAAAGAGTGAGCGTTCTACTCCAGCAAACGTTTTCATTCTTGGAAACTCACCAGGGAAGTTCCCCCTTGTCCTATAGTATCTATGTGAGTCTGCATTGACTTGATGACAATGAGGTTTTTATGGTGGAGGTTGGGGAAAGGGAAGTTAATGATTTATCCACAGAAACAGGAAACCTCACATGAAAACAGGTGTAGTAGCTACATAGTTTCATTTCAACTTGGGAAATAAGTCTAGGGGTAGAGGGTAGCCTGTCAATCAGATCACAGCTTGATGATGCCTCCTGGTGGGCATGACCTTCTCATGTAGATTCTGGGAATTTCTACTCTTTTTCCCTGGAGCTGTGCTACCCTCTCTTTCTGCTTCACCTTCCTGCTCTTGAGTAACTTGGAGAGCTAGAAGAGCCACACGAGACCCATGCCAGCACTAAAAGCTTCTACCACCATTGGATACACAAAACTTTTCACCCACTGGCCTGCGGTCTTCCTGCATTCGTCATCATTCCATGTGCTGTGTGAGTCTGAAGGGGAAATTTTGGACTACTATCAGATATATGGGCTAATATTGGATGTTTAGAGCTGATCTGGATTGGGATAAAATGTTTTCTTGTTATCTATTAGTCATTGATGTAAATCTCTTTCTTGCACATATTTGAATGACCGTGAATTTGTTTCTCTAGTCTACCCAGTATAACACAGCAAGTATTTCCAGAGAAGTCACCCTTTAGTTGCAAAACCTAGGCTAAGTTTTCCCAGATCTAAGGATAAGGTGGCTCCAGCAGAACTGGGAACATAAACCAGTTTAATTCAGAAAATATTGCCTGATAAGTGATGTTTGTGGATTCCTGATAAAGTCAGGTAACAGTTTTCTGTACAGCCTTGGGAACTATCTGACCATATTGGGAAACATAACCGAGTGTTACAAATCAACTTTCTCTATTTTCAGCCAGGAACTTTGGAATCTGACTTGAACTTTCATAAAGGAATTCCCAAGTATAACAGGCATGAAAGAAGCACAATCTTTCTGGATGCAAGTTAATCGGGAAATAGTTCACTTTGATCTTTCCCAAAAACACTTATTCTGAGAGTCTCAGCAGCCAAGAGTTACCTGCAGGTAGGAAATTTAAATTTCAGATCACTCAACTTGGAAAAGTCTTCCCCACTGTCCATAACGACCTCTTGGACTGATAGAAACTTGAATGAGTGATACATTAAATTAGCAGAGTGCACGAATCATGATAAGCATCATAGAAGAACATAACTCTCATGTTTAACTATCCCCAAAGCTTCCCGGTGAAATCAAACAAGAAGATAGTATAAATTCCAGCTCTATGGACATTACGTTTAACAACCATTCTCCCATCTACGTTCCTCCATTCCCTTTTCACTGCTCCTGCTGAAGGTTTATTTTTAAATTTTGTTAAAATGACATATAACTTACCTAGACGTGCATGCCATTAGGTACTTCTCTTTTCCCCAAAACCAGTCATACACGATAGTGCTTTAGGTCAAAGAATGGACCATCACTGTAAAGGTTAAGCAAGGACCCTAAGTTCTTGCTTCAGACCCATTAACACCTTGGCAGGATTGGATGGTTGGGTGTTTGGAGTTAGTTAGGAGGATGCACATCCGGGGAATCTGATCACAGGCTTACGCACCCAACGTACATTGTATTTCACCCATGTCACCCATACACGCTCTCTGCTATGGGGGAAAGTACTGGAGCCTCGGCCATTGTTATCTGAGTCTCAGCCACTGCTGTGGGCCCTTTGGCGCGGACCGCCTCTCCCTGGCTCCTCCCCGAGCCCCGTCCCAGGCCCGCCATGCCCCGCCCACCCTTGCCAGGCACCTGTGTTGGTGCCTCAGCAGAAATGGGCGGGGCAAGAGCTGCCGTGAGAGGACTGAAGGCAGAGACCCTACTCCTCCCTGACCCCGCTAGCTCCTCCCCCTCCGGGTCACGCCCAGAAAGGGCCGGAAGTGGCGGTGTCTTATACTGAACTGCCGCTCACAGCGAGGATTCCGCTGTCTGGTGCTCTGCTTGCGGTGCCAGAGAAGCGCCCACAGCCTGAGCACCCTGTTGCCGGCGCTCCCAGGTGGGAGGCCCTGGGCTCCGGGACATGTGTGTGGGCGGAGGCTGTTTTAGTCCAGCTGACTAGGTTGCAAGCGCCCTTTCTCTCCCCCAGGAACCCTGCCAGCGCTTCTCTTGGTGAGAGGTGGGCGGGTGTCCCCAAGGCCGGTCCTATTTCCCTGCTTTCAGATTGGTTGTGGTTCATGGTGGGAGTCCCTGTTGGAGAAAGGGGATCCCGGCTGGGGTTTGGGGCTTCGGGGTTCCCTGATTCTCTCTTTGCGGGTCTCCTAACCCCCCTCCCTTGTTTCCTTCCGCACAGCGATGCCTCCTCCCGAGACTCCTTGTGCCTCCTCAGCTCAAAAGTGAGCCCGGGATCTTGTTCTGCTGACCTCTCTCTGGACCCGACCAGAGTCTGTTCTAGGCGCAAGATCTGTTACTGGTCCGTGACAGAAACGTCTTCCCTGGCTTTAAAATATTGGTGGCCGCCCTTTCTTCTTACTCTTTGTTTTTATTTCTATCTATATATTACTAAGGTTTTTAAAATCATTCCCATTTCATTTCCTTTCTATTCTTTATTGTTTCTGTTGGGTTCAGTTTGTGAAGCACAAAAGGAGTGGATGCCTAGAGATGAAATAACATGCGAGTGTCTGTAAGGATGTCTGGGTGGGGTCGGGGTGGGTCGCTGGCGGAGTTGGGGAGGGTGAGGGGACTTGGGGAGTAAGAATGAAGGATTGAGGGGACTGAACACTACAACTGAAGGTGACTAATAAGTCTGCTTAAAGGCGATTTAATCATAGTGGGAAAATAGACGATGTGAAATCGATTGTGGTAGTGATTGTGGAATGCTTAAGTAGGCTGAATTGTGGGATTATGTGGGATATGTGGATTAAGTGCCCCAAAACGTGTTAAAAAGAAAGAAAGATGCTCTCCATCACAAAAGTAATCTAACTAAACTATGCACAGAAGAATCAAAAACCAAACTGAAACAAAGGAACCAAAAACAAGGTAATGCTAAGGTGTTCAACCTCTATTTGGGGGATGAAACTGGAAGTGACCCTGAAATGGGCCCTTGGCGTTTGAACGTTGTGAGGCTGAAGGACAATTTATTTGGGGCTGGTGTACTGGGCGTTGGCCCTGGGGCCCTTGGCCAAGGCGCCTCTGCCAGCTGTCCAGGCAGCAGCAGGCTCATGGTCACCAGGATGTCGCAGGCTGTGATGGTGGAGTAGTTTGGAATGTGCCAGTTGAGATGCCTGGTCGGCGATGTGCCCAAAGGTGTCTTTGATCAACGAGTGCACAACGCTCATGGCCCTGAACGAGATACTGGAGTCTGAGTGGACCTACTGGAGCATCTTGTGCACATAACACACAGTAGGTCTCCTTGCCGCTGCATTGGCATTTCTTGCTGTGCTCCCTTTGAGCCTTAGCTGCAGCCTCCTTGGGACTCCTCCCTGGAGCAGGCAGGGACTTAGCAGGGTCAGGTGGGTTGTTTGACTGGGACGGTACACCTGGTAAAGGTAATGTAGGTGTCCTAAGGCGAGCTGAGGGAGGACAGAAACCTCCCCTGGAGCAGAAATTGTTGAAGCTCACTGGATCTTGATTTTTAGTAGGAATTTAGACCATGAAAGAAGGACCTCTAGATCCCTCTGACCTGTTGGGTTTTCAGCAGGAAGTGTTGGAAAAGTTACCACAGGGATAACTGGCTTGTGGTGGCCAAGTGTTCATAGTGATGTCACTTTTTAATCCTTCAATGTTGGATGATTTGATCTAATCTTCCTTGTAAGATGGGGGTGGAGGGGTGAGGGGCAGGAGTAGAGGAGAGGAGGGAGGACAGGAGAGAGGAAGGAGGTGAGAGGGAATGATTGGAGCTGCCTCCACATTCCCTGATCGCCCCTAGCCTTGAACCCCGGGCAGCCACCTGCTGGAAAAGGTGTGTAGGCCAGCCACTGAGTGGGGACTTGTTTTTCTCGACACTACCTAGGTGGTCAATGAGGAGGTCCTGTTAGGAAAATGGGTTGGAGATGCTCACATTGTGCACTTGTGTGTCAGCATGCCGTTTGGATCCCTGGCCCGCTGTCGGCACTCTCCCACCCTGGGGTCCCCAGGCTTTCCCACCTGTCTCACAAACTTGAATAGTTGAGTTGGATCCCATTTTATTTTTGTAGATCTTATCATTGTTTCAAAATGTTTCACACACACAAAAATCTATTTTCAATTTCATTATTTATGTGATTTTGGTGTGTACATAAGTGCATGTGTGTGTACCATACACATGTTTTTGTAGTATCCTTTTTGATAATGACTAAGGATGTTTACCAGTAGTTTTGTTAGGGCAAAATGTGTGCTACCTGCTAACTGCATATATAAATCTCCTAGTACTGCTTTTGCCCATTTTAGCCCTGCAGGCAGGCTGGCCGGCTCTCCCTGCTCTCTGGCAAACAGCATCACCTCCTCCTCCTCTTGTGTTTTAGAAGGGTATAGGTGTGTTTGAAAGATGGTCAGCATCTTAATATGTAAGGGTTAATGGTTTGGGAGTTGGAGATTAGCAGTTTATCATTAGGGATTTAAGTACCAAGTATTTTTGTGTGTTGAAATGTTGCCTAGAACATTTTAACATTTACTACCTATATATAGTATTTATGACCTATTTGGCAACTTTTTAAAAATTTAATAAATCTTTTTATTGGGGCTCATACAACCCTCATCACAATGCATAAATATTCGTTGCCCTCGTTATTCTCAAAATTCTCCTTCCACTTGGGTTCCTGGAATCAGCTCGTTTTCCTTTTTATCCCTTCCCTTCCCTCCCCGCTCTCCCCTCCCCCATGAACCCTTAATAGTTTATAAATTATTATGTTATCTTATACTTCCAGGCCTCTCCCCTCACCCACCTTCCCATTGCCCATCCCCCAGAGATTAGAGGAAGGTGATCACACAATGATGGTTTTTGTTCTAGGTGTCTGCCACCTGGTCCGTTCAACACCTTGTATTCGCTTAGGTTGCGCACTTCTCTGTGGGCTTTGTTGTTTCCGAGCTAGATGGCTGCTTGTTTGCCTTCAATTGGCAACTTTTTTACATGACATCTTCAATTTATGATGAATAAGGAATTTTCTTTTCTTCTTTTTGGAAGTCATTTTCTTCTTTTTATTAATTCCTTTTTTCTGATCAATCTAGCTAGTATCATTTTTAATATGAGTGGTGAAAATGGATATGTATGTTTATCCTGATTCTGCGGTGGGGTGAACTTTTTTCTCTTTCTCTTACATGTGACATTTTCAAAGTTTTTTTTACAAGAATGTATATTAGCATATTGAGTTTTACCTATTTCATGTTAGATTTGTAGTTGTTTTTTTTAACATGAAAAGCTTTTTACTTTGTTTATTATTCATTCTGTGTCAATTTAGATAATTGACTTTTCCCCCATCACTAGGCATATTTGAGTGTTCATTTTCTTGTGTTAAATCAATTCTGGGATGAATTAGAATTAATCTTGATGCATGCTTATTTTAATATATTGTCTGACTCAGTTTCCTATTTTAAAAATAACTTTTTCATTCAGATCCATTATCAACACTCGTCTATAGTTTTCTTAAAATATCGTCATCTGACATGGGTATCAGGTTATTTCTTGTCTCATAGAAAATGTTACTAAGTGCTCTCTAAAAACTATTGTTATGTTGGAACCCAATAAGTTGAACTTAAGCAACAAAACAGTAAAAAAAGTGCTTATTAATCTTATGTGAATACTCTAGCTGCCAGAATTTTTAGTTTTCATCTATCTTACAGTTAGGCTGGAAGTTTCTCAAGAAATTTTATTTTGATTCAATTGATTATAGACCTTCTAAGCATCCTGCAATCCAGTGAGTAATTATTGTCAGTCTCTTGCTCTGCTGGATCCTCTGAACTTCCAGCTGAACCCTCAGTGTACAGGACTGCATGATTTACAGTTTCCTAGACAGACAAATAGCTGCTCACCACTTAGTGAGTGTGTTGTTTTAGACTAGAGCCCATGTTCCTGAAAGTACTCTGCCACCTGGCATGCTGTGAGGCCCTTAGAGAACTGCCTTCAGCTCACCAAAAGAATGGACTAATGAGGGGTGGAAATGCCTCAGTGATTTTGTTGTCACCTTGTTTGTTCCAACTTTTTTTAACTGAAGAAACCTCTTCCCTTTTTTTCATGAGAGAAATAATATCTTTTGTAAACATAACACACTAATGTCTTTGTGTTTGCGCTGGGTGTATATTTGTGGTTTCTGAGACTGTTGTCATATCAGCTGTCATTGAGTCAGTGCCATCTCACTGGGACCCATTGCACAACAGAACAAAACATTGCACTCTCCTGTGCCATCCTCATAATTGAGGATGAACGCATGTTTTTTAAAAATTTATTTATTTTAACTCATTTTATCAGGGGCTTGTACAGCTTGTATTACAATCCATGCATATATCAATTGTGTTACACACATTTGTACATGTTGCTATCATCATTTTCAAACATTTTCTTTCTACTTGAGCGCTGTATCCGCTCATTTTATTCTTCCCTCATGAAGCCCTGATAAATTATAAATTTTTATTGCTTTTTCGTGTCTTATACTGTCTGATGTCTCCCTTCACCCACTTTTCTGTTGTCCATCCCCCTGAGAAGGGGTTATATGTAGATCATTGTGTTCATTTCCCCTTTCACCCCTCACCTACCCCTTACTCTCCTGGTATTGCCACTCTGATTATTGGTCCTGATGGGTTTGTCTGCCCTTGATTCCCTGTGTTTCTAGCTCTTTTCGGTACCCATGTGCATTCTCTGGTCTAGCCAGTTTCGTACAGTAGATTTGGGGTCTTGATTGTGGGGTGGGGGAGCACTAAACAACTAGAGAAAAGTTGTATGTTTCATAGGTGTTATACTGAACCCTAACTGGCTCATCCTTGTGACCCATTCTGATAGGTTAGTTTATTGTGCCAACCTGGCTCATAGGAACATGGTATAAATAATGTTGCAGTTTGATTGGAGGGCAAAGAGATAAATGGCTAGGCAAACCGTGCCTCTCTCTCTCTTGCACTCTTCTCATCAGATCAGGGTGCGCCTGCTAGTTCTCTGCCACAACTTGTGAGCTACACTAAGTGTTGGCCTAACAACCTGTGGATCATGTCGCTAGAGCTTGAGGTTCCTTTGAGAAGTGCTTCATCATGTTGCTGATGTATGCATCACTTGAGCTTGGGACTGTTGGATCCTATCTTCTTGCTCTTTGTTGATGATCTGCCCTTTGTTTGCTGCCTGTGTCCAGACTGCCTGCATTGCCGTACATAAGACTCACCTGTCTGCTTCCTTGACCTTGGACCCAGTGGCCCTCATGAGTTGAAGGACTTCCAGTATATTAAATGTTTCACGGAAGTGAGTTGAACTGAGCACTCTGGACAGCTGTGTGAACAAATTAGCTGCTATATTCTTTTGTGCTTTATATGTCTATCCATTATATAGAATATATAATAATATATAATGATTATATATAATGGTTTTATATATAATGATTATATATTGTATATGTAATAGATGTATGTATGCACATATCTATATATATTCACAAGTGTCCTGGTTTTGTTTCTGTGTAACACACCCTTCTGTAAGGGGGTGTCCAATTGCCTACAGATGGACTTTGGGTCTCACTCCACACTACCCCTCTTTCAAATTGATAGGATTTTTTGTTCTGTGTCTCTGATGCCAGATACCTGATCCTATTGACACCTCATGATCACACAGGCTTGTGTGCTTCTTCCATGTGGACTTTGTAGCTTCTCAGTTTGATGGCCTTTAGGACCCCAGAAGCTATATCTTTTGATAGCCAGGCAGCATCAACTTTCTTCACCATATTTGCTTCTGCACCATTTTGTCTTAATCGATTGTGTCAGGAAGCTGAGCATCATGGAATGCCAGGTTATTAGAACAAAGTCTTCTTTCATTGAGAGAGTAATGGGGTAGAGGTCCAATGTCTATCTGCTACTTTTATACTTAAAATTTAAATATATTTACATAGATATGTTACCCTTTTGTCATGTATATGTGTACATATGTAAATGACTGTATTTAGAACTCTATAAATGCCCTTTGTCTCCTACTTCTTTCCTCTATTTCCTTTTACTTTCCTCTTGTCCCACTATCATGTTTGGCCTTCATCAGTTTTCAGTAATTCCTCTCATTACATTGCCCTTGATCACGCCCTACCAGGCATCCTACACTCTCCTCAACGTCGATTTTAGATCACTTGTGCCCTTGACCCCAGGCTTACAGCCACTTCCTTTCCCCCACTTCCCTGTTTCCTTTATTCCCCCCCCCCAGAACCATCAGCCCCATTGTTGTCTCCTCTGGTGTGTTTATCCTGCCAATCTTATCTAGATAGACATGCGGAGACAATAATAAGCACAGAAACAAGACAGAGCAAAATAACAACAACAACAAAAAAGGAAGCAACCACCGGGAAAAAAGAGAAAAGACTTAAGAATCATTCCAGGTTTGTTCGTTGATCATTAGGAGTATTTTACTGTTGGTTGAGTCTGATGTGGTACCATGCCTTGGCCACTCAGTCTGTTGTTTTGTATTTCCCGGGCACTTCATTGCTTTGCTCCTCTTGCTGCTCTGTTGCATGCCCTTAGAGTTTTGCCCCAGTGTGGTGAAGTCAGATCGAGCACATTTCCCACAGTGTGCCACAGTGTTGTCCCTCATAGCTCTGTGGGTCATTAAGGGATGCCGTGTCTTGTGATTGGGATGGCCCTATGGTCCTCTCTGTGCATTAGGCAATTTGAGCAGGAATATCATTCTTCGGGTTTGGTGAACCATTTGTCGCAGTCACTTTGTTAATCCATTTGGTAGTGGGATTCATGTTTTTCACTGCCCGTCATCTTTACCAAACAAAATATCCTTTTCGAGGAATGATCTTTTCTGATATATGTCCAAAGTATATAATATGAACTCTCACCATCTTTGCCTCTAAGTAGCACTCTGACATTACATCTTCCAAAACAGACTTGTTTGTCCTTTGCATGTCCATGGTATGTGGGACATTCTTGTCCAGAACTACAATTCTAATATATTCATTCTTCTTCAGCCTTCCTTTGTTCATCTTTCAAATGCACAAGAGTCAATTGACAATAGCCTGCTTTGGTCAGGTGAAACCAGTCCTCCAGGTAATATCTTTTCCTTTCAATACTCTAAAGAGGCATTGTTCAGCAGATTTATCTAATGCAATGATTGATCTCTTGACTGTTATACTTTCAGTATTCAGGATATTTGTTTGTTTGGTCTTTTTTCTATACACCAACCAATTTTTTTCTGGAAGGAGTTAAAATTTACTCAAGCTTTAGATTAAGAATTTTGATCAAGGAGGGGCTGTCGGAGCCAGCTCAGGAGTCAAACCGTCCTGAAAGAGGGGGAATGATTATTAGGGTAAAAAGAAGAGATTAAAAGTATTGGGAGGGCAACAGTGAATACTGAAGCTTCGGGTTTGTTTTACATACTCCTTTTATCCATGCAGAAACAACCCGGGGTTTATTATCTCATTGTTAAGCAAGCACATTTGCTACACATAGCAATTTTGTCTTCTGCCAAGGCAGACATCCTGAGAAAATTAAACAACCTATCTTCCCAGACTTTGCATACTTTCTTGTTCTTTTTTTGTTGTTGTTGTTCTTGTTCTTAACAGTATGTTCAAAACGTAAAGTCACAGAAGAAATCAGCAAACACTGATACATAGTTCATGAGACTTATCAGCTGTTTCAAAGCTGAGTCTTAATGGCCTTCAACAGCCCCCGCTTTTTTATTTACTGAAGACGTCTTTACTCAAAACGTCAGCAGATCACTGTGTCTGTCTTAGGTTGTGAAGTCCTGAAATCGCCCTTACCCGTCATCAGTCACTGTCTGCAGGAGACTATGACCTGTCTTAGGTTGGAATACTCAGACTCGATTTTACCCGTCTGACTAACCAGCCTCTGCCTTATACTCCTGTTTGGGGAGGGAGTGAAGTATGCAGGTGTACTTCCTGTAATTTTGTTCCTAAAGCCAATAATTCAACCATAACCTTGTGCAGTATCATAGGGAGTATGCATAAGATAAACAATACACACTCTCCCGCTGTGACTAGAGAAAAAGCATGTGAGGTAGGCCTCTGAGATTTCCTAACGAAAGGAAAGAATCTTGAAAATGCTGGAGCCAATCCTCAGCAACCTTGTCGACATCAAAATAAAGAGACTTAGCATCTTTTATGGCTAATATTTCTTGATGGATTTGTAATCAATCTAAAGACTCATTAGCATTGTGCCAAGTACCTTGGAGATGATTCTACACTTTAATCCAGCTATACTGACTGTTAGTGTACTATTTAGGTGTAACACAGATCCATGTATGTACAGCATGGCACTGTAGACTAGACCTGGCCTTAAGCCCCTGCACCTTGTCTCCTAAATACATGACCATGTCATAAAGAGCATTTACTTTTTGTTCTAACTTCCTGTCTATATCTTCTTGAGTACCCAAAACATTAGTCACATCTTTGGATAATTCATTTCCACAGTGGGCAGTTTGTAAGATTTGTGAAAGTACAATTGCTGCAGTAGTAGCAGTAGCAACTAAACTTAATATAGCTAAAATACTTGCTATAAGCAAACCTACAAAACACTTAAATCTGGTTGATGCTTTTTCAGTCTCTTCTAATACCTGTAACCCTCTTTCTGAATACCAAGGCCCAGTAATATTCACTGGCAGCATAACAAAAGAAGGTTGATATAAAATGGCGATGACAATACCTTCAGGGGACCAGGTAATACAATTAGACAAATTGCAGTTATTACAAGACCTGTTAAACTTAGAATCATCATGATCTATAGTAATATTCCCTGCCAAAAGTACATAAGGCGATGGTACGCAGGCAGTAACATTTCCCTGTAGTCTGGAGGTAGGGCCCATAAGCTTCATGTCCCCCTAAGCAGCCCCTATTTTCCACCACTGAGTTTGTGGAAAACCCAAGTCTGACCACCAAAGTCCTGCAGACAGCCCCTTTTCCCATTTGGCAGTGTTTTTTTTTTTTTAGTATTGTCCTGGTTGACAGACCAATCGATGATATATCTCTCTTTTGTGACGTTATACCTGATGGGCTTGTCTGTGAGACATGATCTCCACAATATGGTTTTATTATTCTTTTGAATCTCTAGTCTACATGAGGAAAAAGACTGTGGAGTGGGTGGAATAACATTTCCTTCACTTTGTACAGGGAGGGCGTGAGTCATTAACCCACATCTTGATTTCCAGACCTTCCCAGATAGCAGGAAGTAAGAGTGGTGGATCAGAAACTTAAGCCTAGTACTTCTCACTGAGCCATGTCCCCAGAAGCACTCTGAGGCAAATTACCATCTGCATGGTTTGCAAACTGCACCAACCATTCAGGCAGCCCCCATGCTCCATCAGCATCCTGTGTAAAAACCCAAACATGCCCTCCTCCCCATATTAATAGCGGGTTGGGGCCATTCCTCCAGGCAAAACAAGCCAATGATATCTCTTCATAGGCTCTTTGAAGTTGGTGGAAGGGACACTAAAGGCAAATCTTTTACAATATTTTGGATCCAAGGGTGTGGTATAAAAACAATCTTTTAAATCTAAAATGATCTTATATGTATTGGCTGGAATAGCAGAGGGGGAAGGGAGCCCAGCCTGCAGGGCTCCCATAAGTTCCATAGTATCATTAACCCTCCTTTACTGTTTTTCCTTACAAAGCAGCTGCTATCGCAAGCCCCTGAGTAAAGAAAGGGTCAATGTCTGAGCATAGTCTGATATAATCGGACAGGTTGCCCTTTTTTCCAAAAGGTCTCAGCGCTGCCTGGCAGGCAGTATTTGCATTTTCAAAAGCCAATTGTTTCCATTCTGCTGCGGGAAGCACCTCGAAGGAAAGTGTATCTAATAAAGATTGAGTAAAAGAGGCAGTTGGGCCATATTGGGCACAAGCAACCTTGAGTTCTTTTAGCTGTTTGAAAGGAATAGGAGTAAGCCCTCTCCAATAGTTTGTGTTGTTTTTCATCAGTTAACCTTATTTAGAGAGCTTGAACCCCATTCTCTGGGCAAAGATGATGGAAGATAAGTCATCCTTTTCCTTGATCCATCTCATTTACCTTTAAACTTCTGCATTCACGTTGGCTCTTGGCATCACCCATGTACCTACAACTAGACATCCTTTGAGTGTAGCGTGCATTCTTTTACAAAGGCTTTATCATTGCCATCCATAAACACAAGAGCTTCAGAGAGGAGAAAATAAACATCCCTCTGGGCCTGTTTCCTAGTTAAGGATGTCTCTGCATTGACTAGTTCACCTCTAGGATTTGCTGTTCATGTCCTTCTGTTTCTTATTGTCCACTTTAAAAAGAAGTTTCACTGATTAGCGTACTCTGCTGTGCATATTACTATGGGCCTCTAATGGATTCCCCCAAGTTTAGTAATTTCTTAACACTCAATAAAGTATTTTATTCAAGGAGTTGTGAGCTCATAAAGTTTGAAGAGCTCACATGGGTTGGACTGAACACACGCAAGCAGGAAACTCACATAATGACATTTGTGTTTTAACAGTCATATTAACATACACATGCCTACTATGAACAAATCAGCACATATACTAGAACTAACAAATCTTCATACAATACCCTCAGATTAATAAATATACATACATTTACTTAAGAAAAAACCCACAAAGACACACTAAATTATACTAGAATTATAATAATAGAATCAATGCAGAACAGACTACAAGTTCTGTCACATAGTATAACATATTAAGGCACAGAGTAGTTCATGTGTACTAGCACATACAAAAAAACAGACAAAGTGCATACAAGAATATACACACTGAGCTACAAGAATGTGGAGGTGTGTGGCAGAGACATTTTCTCTGCAGGTAGAGGAAATAGGTACCTAATTTAACTAATCCTTCTTAGGCTCCTCTACATTTCTCCCCTGAGGGTCCCTGTTATCTGTGGACTTGAGTGACCCCTGAGCCCCGCCCTCTCCCTGTATGGGTGTATGTGTCTGGGTTCCCATAGCCTTTCCCTCTGTGTGTGCCTGACTCAGAAATATGTGATCATAACTACAGCAGTCACAGTACTGATTGACAGAAAATCAGTCCCTGGGCATGTCTCTAGAGAAGGATATTCTGACAGAACTTGAAGGGAACCTGTGGGTGCCCTGTACAGAATAGGACTCTTATAGCCCATGCACAAGGGGACATAGGGCAGGAAGGGAGGTGAGGTCTGGGGAGGCATGTTGAGACTAAGCATAAAATGTGTCTTATCTCCCTTTTCCTACTCTTGTATCAATATGCACAACTGCTAAATTAAACAGCCTTTGGAGAAAAAAAACTGACTCTCAAATTAGCCTGTGGTGGACAAGGACAGACAGGAGCTGTGAATGAATAAAATGAATGAACTCGGAGAAGAAAGTCTCCGTTTGGATGAATGGAGAGAGGTGACTTGATCTAGGATTGGGCTACTGGTGGTAAGTTCACACACACACATACAAAGATAATAAAGTGAGATCCTTTGCACAGCAGGGACTGTTATCCCGAGGAAGGAGGGAATACAGTAGGGTTATTGAAAGCAAGGGATAAAGTTTTTGATGAAGCCGATGATTTGAACAGAATTTGTCCTAGATGCACGAATTACCAATTACATGGGAAATTTGAGACAATTCAAGGGAAAAACGAAACAAGCTAAGTTTGAAATCATCCTATCATCAGAGGGAGATTGGGTGAGTGTTTCAGAAAGACGGGAGGAGATGCACTGATTCCCTGAGGGATGCTGAGAAGGAGAAGAATCCCCAGACACAACAGGAAGCCAGTAGTGAAGCTCCATTTGGACCTGCTCCTGGGTCTGAGTCCTGTGCTCTGCAGATCCTGAGGGATTCCTGCAGCCTAACCTCTTCCACTAGGGTACATTCATGTCTGGGTTAACTCTGACTTCTCCTCACTGTGTGCGTTGGTCTGGGTAGACTAGAGAAACCAATCCATAGACACACGTATATTGTGTATAAGAGATTTAATATAAAGGGCAATTGTACATTTAGAAAGCATCTTAACCCCAGTTAGGTCCAAGCCCATAAGTCCATTATTAGCCCATGTGTCGGATACCAATGTATAAATTCCTCTTCATACTTATGAAATACATGCAATGATCCAGAATGCAAGATGATCACAGGCCAGTGGGCAGAAAGTCTTTGGATCCAGTGGCATTGTAAGCTTTTCAGCGGAGACGGGTCTCTACATGGCTTCTCCAGAACCCAGGGCTGCATGGGGTAGGTCCATGTGGCTTCTATTCAGGGATGTCTCACAGAGAGTCACCCTTGTCAGTAGGGTGTCTCCCAGGGATTAGAGAGTCTCTCTTCCACCTCCAAGATGGAATACGGGATTTCCCAGAATTCTCAGAAGGCCATGCCCACGCAGAGGCTTCATTGGCTATGATCCAATTGACAGACTCCAACCCTTCCCTCTTTATCCTCTGAAGTCCCAA
Organism: Tenrec ecaudatus; assembly: GCF_050624435.1. Lineage (NCBI taxonomy): Eukaryota > Metazoa > Chordata > Mammalia > Afrosoricida > Tenrecidae > Tenrec > Tenrec ecaudatus. Next base: position 79,106 of record NW_027459491.1, read on the forward strand.
ATTCACACCAGATTATGTAACTACCATACTGTGCATCTTTTGCACAGAAATACAAAACTGTGTCCTTGAAGTTCAGGTTGTCCATTTGAAGTTATAGTATGTCCTTACCATTGTCTTTGGAGATGGTGAATTGGCCCTTCGGAGAGTCCTACCAACACTATTCATGTATGAAACCCACTGCCGCCCCTTCTCTGGGGCTAGGCAGATCCAGTGTATATTATAAATACAGGCAATGAATGCAGAGACTGTACGGGAGAATATCAGAGAAGCCTCCGACTGCCTCAAGTCTCCCTCAGATGCCATAGCTCCACCTCACACTGGACACCTGCAAACACACAGACATCCTGATCCTGAAAATCATATTTACTGCCTCTCACTCATGCCCCCTCATGCACACTTTCTCTGCATCAAAGCATCTTTTGAAATTCCAAAAAGGAAAATTGAGCTCAATAGAGATTCCACTGTGACTTGATTTGTTCAGTCTTGAATGGGGGTACCTTGGAATTCCAGAGGTGGAGCAACTGTCCAAGAGCTTCAGAGTTGGGACTTGGATGGTTTTCCTCAGCAGGGGAGGGGTCTATTTGCATACCTTCTGCCTATATAGTCATAAGTAATGTTGAATGACTTCTAAGAGAGTCACTCCAAGAGTAGATAAGAATGTTCTAGATATCTTGGAAAGCCCTGCGTGTGGGGTTCATTATGCAGTGTGCTGCTAAATGCAAGGTCAGTCATTCTAAATCTCCAATGGCTCTGCAGGGGGAAGAATTCTCTACACACCCATGAAGATTTATAGACTCAGAAGCCTACAAGGGCAGCCCTATTCTATAGGGTTGTTAAGAGAAAGAATTGACTTAATGGAAATGTCAACCTACAGTTAGAGACAGTGCCTTGAAATGTGCCCTCCTCCTCTCCACCCCTTAAGTGTGGTGCTTATTCATTTCTTGATGCAGTTAAATAAATATTCCCCTAGAAATATATATTTAATCTGACACAAGCTTCCCTTGTCTAATTCTCTTTTAAATTATCTTTTGGAAAAGAAAATTCATATGCTAAAAGTAAAACCCTCCCCAGCCCCTTCTAGACCTTCCCTTAATTGTCCCCTTGAGCTGAATATGACAGCGGCTCCTGAGTCTCGCTCCTTCCCTGCAGGTTTGTCTTGCCTTGAATCAAGCTTGCCTTCCCTTCACAAATCTTTTGCACACCAAGAATTTTAAGGTACTGAGTTAAACTTAGAAGTTCTGTAGATGCTGAAGGTCTCTACATACCCAGAGAAGCCAATGCTGTCTGTGAATTTGCATAACACATCGGGACGTTTCCAGGGCATCTTCCAAAAACTAGAGGAAGTCTCCCATGCTTGAGGAGTTGATTGTGCTCTCCAAATCTAGGTATTATGCTTTACAATACTAATGCTTTCTTTTTTATTAAATACTTTTATTGGGGGCTCTTAGGGCTCTTATCACAATTCATGCATTCATCCATTGTCAAGCACATTTGTACATATGCTGCCATCATCATTTTCAAAGCGTTTGCTTTGTACTGGAGCCCTTGATATCAGTTCCTAATTTTCCCCTCCCTCTCCCACTCTCCCTCTTTCATGAACCTTGATAAATTATAAATTATGATTTTCATATTTTGCATTGTCTGCTGTCTCACTTCACCTACTTTTCTGCTGTTTGTCCCACTGGGAGGGAGTTCTATGTCAATCCTTGTGATTGATTTCCTCTTTCTACTCCCACCTTCCCATTACTCTCTTGATATCTCTATTCTCATTGTTGGTTCTGAGCGGTTTATCTGTCCTGGATTCCCTGTGTTGCGAGATCTTATCTGTAGCAGTGTAAATATTCTGGTCTACTAAGATTTATAAGGTAGGATTGAGGCCATGATAGTGGGGGGAGAAGCATTAAAGAACTAGAGGAAAGTTGTTTGTTTCATCGGTGCTGTAGTGCACCCTGACTGGCTCTTCTCTTTCTTGTGACCTTTCTGTAAGGGGATGCCCAATTGTCTACAGATGGGCTTTGGGTCTCCACTGCACACTCTTCTTCATTCACAAAGATATTATTTTGTTCTGGGTCTTTGATGTCTGATACATGATCACGTGTACACCTCATGATCATACAGGCTGGTGTGCAAAGAATGTACAGACGTGCTTTATACAATTGATGTATGTATATTTATGGATTGTGATAAGAGTTTTATGAGCCCCTAATAAAATGTAAAAAAATAATTTGACAAATCCTGGTTAAAGGATATGTTTTTCTCAAGAGAATAATTACCTATTAAAATAATAAATATTGACAAAAATAATATACAACTGTCAACTATTTCAGAAATGGTAAAATCAGGTTTGGTTTGGTTTTCTCTTCACAGGAGATACTTGGGCTGGGATTCACACACATACAATTTCAACCTAAAGTAATTTGGAAAAAATAATTAGGATGGAGAGAAACTGATTGTGTTGAGTGAAGCACATGGAGGTCAGAATTTAACGGCATAGAGAGACTACCAGTCCTTCTGGGATTGATTTCAACTTGTCCCAAGTGTGATTTCTTTCTCCCCTGTCTTCTGAGGAAGAATATGGGCTTTTAATTTTTAGGATCTGCCCTCCAGGAAAATAAGAGGCATGCGAACCTAGTTGCTGAAGGTTCCTTGAAGTGCTCTTCCACATGGGTGAATTGGAAAACTCCAGACACAAGAGCAAAGAAACACTTGGCACCCCCTGCACCTGCTCCTGTGGCAAAGATTGTGTCCCATGTACCCTGAGCTCCCTGTGCTGCCCAATTAGGGTTGTGATGCTTGAGATGTTTGACCATTAAGCCTTCATTGTGTCTCCTAGTACGTTTCCTACATTTTACATGTCAGTGTCCTCAGGTTTCAGATTGTTAAAACACATGAAGCTGGTTGAGCTATAGTGGTTGCAATGCATCAATATGTGAAAACTGAGTTGTTGCTAAGACTCATCACAAGGCTTCTGTGCCACCTAACACAGGTCGTGTTTCCCAGAGCCTTTTAGATCTAGAAACATTGATATTTTCAGACCTGGAAGCTAGACATAGCACTTTGAGACATAGCACATAGCTTTCCCAACTCATGACTGGTCTGTAGCAGCTCTACCTGCACGATCACACCTAGGAATACGGGGGGAAATATAATTTAAAACCATTCTAAGATGAAAAGAACTGCTTTTGACATGAAGGTGCTTACAGGGTAGGACATTCATGTCACCAAGAAGAATCCAGAAGGGTGTCACCTCCACAGGCATCTCTGATTAACATGGTAAGGATGAAGGCCTAAGATACCTGACTTTCATGTGTGACTTGGAGCTCTGTTACCATATTTTACTGTAGGCGATCCACGTGTGCTGTGCTTGTGGAAGCAGAAAGAGGATGGCTCTGAGTAGGAGCAGTAATGGCCTCTAGAGGGGATTTTCCTGACCTGTGTTCTGTGAGGTCAATCTCTACCCTTCATCATTTGCACTGACTGTGGACAAACAATTTCTTCCTGAAAACCATGGGTAGATTTGTAGAAATGCAGACAGTTGGCCTGAGGTGTGAGCCATAATGAAGGGAATTCCTGGGGATACTATTTTCCTAGGAATGTTCCACTTTCTCTCTGGGCAGCCCAGTTCTACCCTTAGGACAAGGGTAGCCCATGAGATGTGCAGGCTGTTGAGTTAAAGTGGAAGGTAAAATGATGAACATTTCTGAGCATCCACTTCAAAACAAAACACTTTTATTAGAACTTTCCCCCTTATATAATTCAATACTTCAACCATATCAAGAAGAGTTGTATAATCTTTACCACAGTCAATTATAGAACAATTTCTCCCCCTCTGTAATCATTATTCATGTAATATACTTCACATACTTGCAAAACTGTATGCAACAAAACTTTCACCGATTCAACGCCTTCTACATGTGTAATTCAGTGCCATTGAGTATTCTTTTCAGGTTGTACAACCATTATTTTTATCCCCCTGCATATTGTTTCACTGCAGTTAAACTTAATTTAATGCCCCCCTAAGCCAAATCTCTTCCCACTTCACACATGGTAACCATAGATCGTTTTCTTTCTTTCTTTCTTTCTTTCTTTCTTTCTTTCTTTCTTTCTTTCTTTCTTTCTTTCTTTCTTTCTTTCTTTCTTCTTTCTTTCTTTCTTTCTTTCTTTCTTTCTTTCTTTCTTTCTTTCTCTTTCTTTCCTTCCTCCCTCCCTCCCTTCTTTCCTTCCTTCCTTTTCTTTCTTTTCTTTCTTTTTCTTTCTTTCTTTCTTTCTTTCTTTCTTTCTTTCTTTCTTTCTTTCTTTCTTTCTTTCTTTCTTTCTTTTCCTGATATAACATTCACATTTCCATACTTAAAACACTTCTAAAAAAAAGTTGTATGCCCATTTTCAAAATAAGCTTAATGCTCCCTCCTGCTTCACAGATCCACTGATTACTCCTCCCCCTTCCATATAAACCATTGCCTCAGTTATGTTCTCTATTCATCCACTCCTTTACTTCCAAACTTGGAAATAATAACAAAAACAATTAAAAACAAAGATATAATTAAACATAAAGAAAAATTATAATGACATAAAGATACAAATAAGAGTAGAGTACAAAACAAATAGAGAAGGTACCTACTTCGCTTTTCCTGTCCTGCTCTTTATCTGCCTCCATTGTTGCTGTGGTAGTTGTATAATCTGCTGTCAATTTGAGACTTAAGATGAAGGGATGGAGTTTAGTCTGTCAATCTGGGTGCAGTTTGATGACATCATTTGGAGGCACTGAGGAGAAAAATAGCTCGCTGGAGGCAGGACACAGTCTCATGCCCTGTGAGACATTCCTGTCAACAATGCACAAGGAGCTACGCTAGAGGCCTGGAGCTGAAGGAGCCACGTGGAGACTCTTAACAGCTTTGAGATGTTTCCACCCATCTCCACTGGATCCACAAGACTTTGCACCCACTGGCATGTGCTCTTCATGCATTCGGCATCATTGCATGTGTTGCATGAGTCTGAAGAATTTATAGTCTGGTGTCAGATATCTGGGCTAATATCAGACTTATGGACTTGAACTGGACTGGGCGGTTATGCCTTCTTAATGTACAATTTCTCTTTGATATAAAGTTCTCTCTTGTACACATATGAATGTCTGTGAATTTTTTTCCCTAGTCCACCCAGACTAACATAGTTGTGGAGTTTCACATGTTCACTTTGCAGGCACTAGGTAGAGGTGCCCATGGTATATGACAGGATTTAGCTAGATCCATCCTCTAGGTGATCATATTCTGGGTACAGGATCTTAACATGGCTCTGCTCAATACTTACCTTCATTGAAAAATCAATGAAGATAAGGGCATTACAGCAAAGTGGGGTGAAGAAAGCAGATGGTACCAGGGTATCAATTATCTGGGATCTAAATGGCTTGTCTTCAAGCAGCCATCTAAGTCAGGTGTCAAGGAAGTCCACAATGAAGAAGCACACCAGCATGTGTGACCCAAAGATAGTGACAATTCAAATGTGATGAAGGAAAAACCTTCAGAGCTCAAATTATGAACATCCCATTTGTCGAAGGGTAGGTGAACAGTGAGAACTCAAAAAAAAATCCATCTGAAGAATATTTAGTCATATTAAACCTCTGGCAGATCCCCTTGAAAAGCTTTACTCTCAGACAGAGATAACTGCGAACTTGATCACGGTGGATCAGACCATGGCATAATATGACAATTGGTCAGTTGACCTACCTCTCGATCCAACCTGTACTTGCTCTAAGGTAAAGCATTTCTCACTTGTTCCATGACAGGATTTTTTTTTTTTTTGCTGAACTTTAAAATATTGATGGTAGTCTTTCCTTCTTTATTCTTCATTTTCATTTTTATCTTTATATTATTATTATTTTCTTCTTGCTGTTTTATTTTGGTTTTGTTTTTTGTTGTTTCTATTGGGTTTCAAAGTTTGTAAAGCACAGAAGGCACGGATCCCTAGAGACAATAACTGATGCAATGGTCTATAGGGCCCTAGGGGAGTAGAGGAGTAGGAAGGGTGAGGAACTTTCGGGAGCAAACAATGAATGTGGGAGGGGGAGAGAACCAAAGAATTCATTATTATATATATGCATATATACATATAGTACAACATTTTAAACATCTATGTAAATGAATACTATTTTTAAAAAACATTTTATTAGGGACTCAGACAACTCTTATGACAATCCATACTTACATTAATTGTATAAAGCACATCTGTACATTCTTTGCCCTCATCATTTTCAAAGCTCCCTCCTCCCTCATGTTCCCTTGACAATTTATAAATTATTATTTTGTCATATCTTGCCCAGTTCAGAGTCTCCCTTCACCCCCTTTTCTTTTGTCTGTCCCCCAGGGAGGAGGTCACATGTAGAGCCTTGTAATCGGTTCCCTCTTTCCAACCTACTCACCCTTTACCCTGCCAGTATCACCCCTCATACCCTGGTCCTGAAGGTATCATCCTCCCTGGATTCCCTGTGCCTCCAGCTCCTATCTGCACCAGTGTACATCCTCTGCTCTATCCAGACTTGCAAGGTAGAATTTGGATCATGGTAGTGGGGTGGGGTGGGGTGGAGGGAGGGGTGGAAGCATTTATGAACTAGAGGAAAGCTGTATTCTTCATCAGTGCTATATCACACCCTGACTGACTCAAGTCCTCCCCTAGACCGCTCTGCAAGGGGATCTACAGTGGCCAACAAATGGGCTTAGGGTCACCACTCTGCACTTTCCCCTTCATTCACTCTGGTAAGATTTTTTTTTCTTATGATGCCTATACCTGATCCCTTGCACACCTCTTGATGACACAGGCTGGTGTGCTTCTTCCATGTGGGCTTTGTTGCTTCTGAGTTAGATAGCCGTTTGTTTACCTTCAAGCCTTTAAGACCCCAGACACTATCTCTTTTGATAGCCGGCACCATCAGCTTTGTTCACCACATTTGCATATGCACCTGTTTGTCCTCGGTGATTGTATCATGGAGGTATGCACCCAATTATATGATTTTTTTGTTCTTTGATGCCTGATATGTGAATATTATATACATCTATTTTTAAAACTATATAAAAACAAACAAAGCTTGACCAATGGTTACCATGGGTGAAGGTGAAATGGTTGTTGCTTAGGGGGGATTCAGTTTATATTATTGGTGATGGGATAATTTTGAAAAGGATATCAATAATGGTTGTAAACATGAAAAGTATCATCAAAGATACTCAATTGTACATATAACAGTGGTTGAATTGGAGAATGTTTTCCTGTGTACATTTTGCCAAAAATGTAATGATATGAACAAAAGGAAGAAAAAATTTAATCGATAGTGATGATGATTGTATGCCCCCCACTTTTTTTAAAAAAGAAGCATCTTTATTAATACAGTATTTATTTGTCTCTGTCAAACCTTGAGCCAATTATTTTCCCCAGGCTGTCCGGGGAGGTGCAGGGAAGGGAAATTTTGGGCAGAGAGACTTGGGACAGAGAAATGTGGGGGGTAGATATGGCTCCTTCACATGGTAAAAAGGATGAGGAAGGCCACCATCAGGCAGAAAAGCCCGAGGGCCTTTGAGAAGGCAAAGCCCAGGATGGCATAGGAGAAGAGCGGCTGCTTCAGAGAAGGGTTCCTGGCATAAGCAAGGATGAGGCTCCCAAACCCAGTCCCAATGCGGGCTCCAGAGATGCCACTCCAACTGTGGCAGCCCCAATGAGCTTGGCTGCTGTGTCAATGTCCTTTGAGATATGCTGGTTTGGAAGCTGTGACAAGGGATCAATCAAGTCAGGGAATGTAGGGATGCCAAGCTGCTGAAGCGCTCTTCTGTCAGTGTCTAGGATGTTTCTGCGCCACAGATGGGACACCTCATCAGCTGGGAGGCATTCCTGACCAAGGGATGAGTGGAGAAGAATTTGGCACTGGCAAAAAATTTTAGGGGATGAGGGGTAGTGGCAGGCAAGCTGCTCCTACTGCAGAGAAAATCAAGACAGGTATATGCCTCTTCTTGATATGATTGAATTATATCATGTGCATGAAATTCCAATAAAACTGTTTTAGAAAAGAAACAGAAGATCATCTGTTACTTACACAGACCCTCATTGAAGGGCTTTGGTTAACAGGCTCATGGCCCAGTGCCTGTCTTTGTGAATAACATTCTATTAGCACACAGCTATGCCCTTTTCTCTTTCCTGCTGTTGTTTTCACAATCAGTAAGGTTGAATAATTGTCTCCAAGTCTATATGACCAATGGAATAATCAATTATAGTTTTCAGAGGTCTTTTTGAAAAAAGAAATTTACTGACCCCTGATCTAGGGGAAGAATCTGGATGAAAAACAGCAAGGCTTGATGAAAAACATAATTCTAAACTATGAAGATTGTTTGACAGGATATAATATTTTTTAAAAATAACTGATAGATAAGTAAGAACTACCAATCCTAATGGGACAGTCATGACTTGCCTAGCTGTTAAATGAAAATTCAGTCATTCAGACCCACGAACTGCTGTGTGGGAGAATTTGTGGTGGAATAATCTCATAAGGAAATACAGGCTTGGAAATCTTGTAGGAGCAGTTCTAGTCTGTCCTCTAGAATTACTATGACTTGGAACTGATCAATGTCAACAGAATTTTAGTTTGGGTGAAAGCAACTTTTTACAATATATTGTACTTGAATAAATGACACCACGTTTCAAACCACCAACTTTACAGCCATTAATTGATGCCTTAACGGTTAGCACTCCACTGAGTCTTCCTGAAAGATATTCAGACTGTGGCAGTTACATGATCTCCTGTGAACCTGCGAAGGGGTGCAGTCTAGCCTGTCAATCAGGTCACGCCTTAATGACCTCATTTGGAGGTGCAAAGGAGATGAATAGCTCACTGAAGGCTAGATACACTCTCTCCCTGTGAGGCATTGTTGTTGACAAGCCACATGGAGCTATGCTAATGGCAGCCAGAACCTTGGAGCTGGAGGAGTCACGTGGAGGCCCACGCCAGCAGTAAGATGCTTCTAATGCCACTGGATCCACAAGACTTTCCACCCACTAACCCGTGATTTTCTTGCACCTGGCATTGTATCATGTATTGCATGAGTCTGAAGAGGAATTTACAGAATGGTATCAGACATATGGGCTAATATTGGCCTTATGGGTTTAATCTGCACTGGACTGGTGTGTTTTCTCAATATACCGTTGCTCTTTATATAAAGCTTTTTCCTATACACATAGGAGTGTCTATGAATTTGTTTCTCCAGTCCACCAGGACTAAAACACTGACCTTCTCAAAATACACGCTGATCACCCCTGGAAAATTTCTACTCCCTATGGGACAAGCTCATTTGGGTTGGTTGTTTTTCTCTCTATGAGAATGTTTTATTTTCTTACAATACAACTTTGAATTCACAGATATTAAGGGTAGGAACTGAATCATAAAAAGAAAACAAAACATAAATTCCCGTGTGAAATAGTGAGATGAAGAACCCTGGATCACAATAGAGATCCAGACTAGAAACTCCCTCTCCAAATGCACATGATCCAGAATCATTCCTTCTGTTCATGCCCTTACAGAGCCCTGCAACACAGCTCCCTCCCTGCATAGGAGGTTTGTGTCTGTACTCACTTTGACTTCTCTCTGTGTTTCTTCCCCACCATTATACATGGACGTGTGATTGACTTTTAGACTGTCCTTTCGCTGATATGGTGTGTTCTTGGCAATGTCTCTGGAGATGGTAAACCAGCTTTCATGGAATCTGTACAATATGTGATATCAACAGTACTAATAAGACACCCTGCAGGCCTGGAACTTGGCTCATACAGGTCATGGAAAAGTTACTAAATGTAAATCCAGAGTTTGCACATTAGAATCTCAAAAATGTCTTATGCTCCCTCAAGTTTCCTTCAGACTCAACCAGTTGCACATTGCAATTGCCATTTTCAAACAAAATATATGCCGGTCATGAAAACGATCACACATGTCAACTATGTGCAACTCATACCCACTCACACACACTTGCTCTCAATAGCATTACTTATTAAAATAGCTGCCTGAAAAACCCAGCTTAGTACAGACTCCATGATGATTCTGTGTTCATACAAATTTCAGAACAGCGACTCTTGTAGATTATGGTACTGAGGATCTTCTCCAAGAACTGTTTTGTTGGGATTGGGGTGTTTTTTTTATCAGCATAAGGAGGGCCTTTATTTGCATATGCTTCTCCTGGAGAGAATGAGCCTGATTCACAGATAAAGCAGTCACAAAACCCCATGCTTCAATCCCTGAGCGTTTCACCTCTGAGAGTTTCCCCAAGAAGAGGAAGAAACTGACATATTGGCAATGAGGCCTATTTTCCCAGGTGTATTAAATCAGAATAAGAGCTAAATTTGAGTAAATACATCATGAGACTATATCCAATGGACTATGTGCAGATTTGCATGTGAATGGTAACTTTGTAATAAAGTTTAAAAGGGGTCAATCTGAGATGAGAATGTTGGCTGCTTCCTCATAGAACACATTCCCTTCCGTGACTTCTCCACTCTTCTAGAACAAGGCCTATTCTTTCAGGCCACAGAAAGTGATGAAGAAGATGGTTGAGGAGGGAGACACAAATTAAGTTTGAGAACAGCTTTGGGAATAAAGGCAGTAGTCCTCTCCTCTCAGGGACTTATATCTTTCTAAGATACTCAGAACAAAACCAAGAGCATTTAAATTGTCAGATACTCATTTTCTCTCTGCAATAGATTATGTAAAATTAGATATTCAAATATTTGAAGGTCAGCTAAATCTAGAAATCTCATTGAATTCAGCCAAAAATAGCTCCCATTCAATGTGTGCTGTAAATAGGAGTGGCTTTTGTAAGTCACTAAGAAGGAAGAACTTTTCTTTGACAACTACACTCCTACATCTACTCAAGAGTTATTCTAGTGTGGAAAGAGTACATGCAACACTAAAAAAATTACCTTTGACACAGGAAGACATGCAGTATCCACAAAGTCATCATTAATAAAGTTATTCACACCTAATCTTACATTTCATACAGGATCTTATACCAAAATAGCTGAAATTCTTCACTTAAGGTTGTGTGTCAATGGATACTGGGAATGTTACCGGTATCAAACAACAAAATACTAGCAAAGCCACTAGGAGGAGGATGAGCTCATTAATAGGACAAATGTGGACCCTCTGGGTGAAACCAGAAGGAGTGGCCGACATTCTTTGGGGCTGTGAAGGTGAAGATACAACATCCAGCATGAAGAACTGAATGATCCCGTTTGGCCCTAAGCTCTCCCTGAATCCTGAATTTTCACAAAAAGGTAGTGTGTTTCCTGGACTATCATGGGCTGCAGGTTCTGAAGGATAGACTGATATAGGATATTAACACCCAGATAATAAAATGCAGTTGGCGAATTTATGTATTTTCAGATGGGATTCCAGAAAAGATACACACACACACACACACACACAGCCACAAAGGTTAGGAAAAACAACCAAAGCTGTCCTGACCCCTGAGATTTCCCCAAATGTTGGAAACTTGACTGAATAATTTGTGGTAGTAGAGCCCTGCGTTCGCACTCTACCCTGGGGTAAAAAAAAAGGAAAACAAAAAAAGCAAAAATCAGCAACAACAAAAATTGTGTCATTTGAAGAAACAAATCAATATAAAATAGGCAGACTGCCTATCTTTTATTAAATTATTAGCTAGATGATTGCCAGAATTCCTCAGAGTGTGCTGAAAGAACATACTGTTAGACTTTCAGCCAATACTCAAACACTTAATAGATACCTTTACCCAGGCACCATTTTCCTGAAGTCTGATTGGAAAATATTTTATCTGAGCGTCTTGAGAACTCTGATGCAGGGACCGCTGGCAAAGTCATTTCCTGTCCTTAAAGGTTAAGAAGCGGATTGTTGCTGTGGGACAGAATATAGTTTTGGTTACAATATAACTTTGAATTCACAGATGCCAGGAGTAGGCACAGAAGTATTATTTTTTAAATTAGAGATTTCCCACAAGGAACTGAGATTTCTGAGAATCCACATATAACCACAGGAAACCAGCCTTGAGCTCCAGCTGCTCCTGGGTCTGAGTCCTGTGCTTTGTGGGTCCTGCGCACCCCCTGGAGACCAATATCCTCCCACCAGGGGAAGTTTGTGTCCGGGCTCTCACTGACTTCCCCTCACTGTGTCTCTTGCACAGTAATACATGGCTGTGTCTTTGGCTTTCAGGCTGTTCATCTGCAGATACAGCGTGTTCTTGGCGTTGTCTCTGGAGATGGTTAATTGGCCCTTTACTGAATCTGTATAGTATGTACTAACACCAGTACTAATGCCTGCGACCCACTGCAGGCCCTTCCCTGGATACTGGCGGGCCCAGCTCATCCATGGTCACTGAAGGTGAATCCAGAAGCTGCACAAGAGAGTCTCAAAGACTCTCCAGGCTTTCTCAGATCGCCCACAGACTACACCAGGTGCACCTCACAATGAACACCTGCAAACAGACACTCTGATTAGATGACTTACATACAAACACATGCACTCACAATTATACACACACACAGCAAGCTCTACAATGATTACCATGTAAAATGGCCAAAATGAAAGCCACGTTTGGTACCAAATTCATTATGTGTCCTCTGGACTAGCTCTTGCTTTCAAAATATTAACAGCAGAGACCCGAGAAACGGGTACTGTCCTCTGAGAAGTCCCACATCAGGGCCTGTGGTTGTTTTATCAGCAGGCAGAGAGCTGCATTTGCATGTCCCCTGATATTTAGAAGCAGATGAGTAGAGAATATGGACAAGAGTTCTCCCTCAGACTGAACGAGCACTCCCAACAGAAAACAGCTCTTAAGCAGGTTGTTTATCAAGCATTGCTTTAATTGCTATCAATTATCAATCTTTTTTAAAAATAGTTTTCAATTTGTAAACTTTATATTACATACATAACAAACTTTCTAATTGAGTGGTATGAGCATTCACAATGCATCCTCTCTGATTCCCCTTATGGTGTGGATTCACATGATGATAGTGGACCGTTCTATTACCTGTTTCTTGTGTGGGAACCTTACTGATTTTCTTTCCTTCTAAGCATTTCCATATTTCAGTGATATTTGTACAGTGTGGACAGGAAGTTCTTCATAAAGCATGTCCACAAAACATGCAGAATGGTGTCTCCTCTCCGGTTTCTGATCTGAGAGATTCCAGTCCTCCTGCTTTTGTGATAATCAGGAAACCTGGCTATTTATCACTTTTCTTCATCTTCTAAAAGAGTCAGTTTTCATATAATCAGCTTACTGGTTGTGTTCCTGTTATTTCATTTATCTTGGTTACTTTTTTATTGTCTCTCCCAGGCCCATGCTACCTATGCCATGGATATTACCTATGCATACTCACCTTTTCTAGTTCCATTAGTTGGAAACTGAAGTAATCAATCTCAGAGTTTTACTTCTACACTATACAACTGTGTGTTGCTATAAATTCCTCATTAAGTTCTCCTCAGATGAACCCCACGGTTTGTTGTCTTGTGATTTCATTTAATCCAGTACAGCCATCCAGGATGTGAAAATCATTAAACACATGTTCATGACACAAATAATATAGTATATATCCACATATTCATCACTCACACTCACTGCCATGAGCCAGTGCAGACTCATCATGACCCTATAGACAGCGTAGAATTGTCCTTGAGCACTTCTGAAACTGTAACTCTTTAGGGAGAAGAAAGCCCTGTTTTTCTACTGTGGAACAGCTAGTACTTAAGAACTCCTGAAATTTCAGGTCGCAGCTTAATGAGTAACCAACACACCACCAGGATTCATTTATGCATACATATATTTAAATGTGTTTATGCATACAACATATAAATGAATGAATATTGAAATTGATGTGGTGTTTTGTAATATTTAGGAAGACAAGATTCTCAGAGAAAATGTTTTGGAGGGAAAGGAAACCCTAGATACTAAGAGGAAGCTCCTTGCTTCCATGCCTCCCCCATTGCCCTTGCCCAGAAGTCTGGCTCCTGTGCTCTGTGCAGCTCATGTGATCCCTATAGACTAAGGTCATTATTACAGGGAAGGTTGTGCCTGGATGGCACTGAGTCCTCTCACTGTTCCTCTCACACAGTAATGGACAGCTGTGCCCTCAGTGGTCATTGCGCTCAGCTGCGGGGAGAACTGCTTGGTGGATATGCTTTTGGCGCTTGAGAGTCAGCTGCATTAAGGCAGGTAATTGTTTCCTGATGCTCAAACATATTGATAACAAGTGCTGCAAACTTTTCTGCTGGTTGTGGTAGATTCAGGTCCAGAAATATGGAGCCACAAGAGACAGCAAATCTTAGGGAGAGGATTTGTGAGGGATTCATCACTCCTGGGCTCAAATCCTGATGCTGTACCTGTCACAGGGCACCCAGGACAGGGAGGAAAAAAATCCATGCTGACAACTAATGTAAGTCTCTTTTATGTTAACCCATTTTTGGAGTCTCTTGCTATTACGAGAGACATAACTTCCAGGCCAAAGAATATATGAAAGAAAATAAAAACTTGCGGACAAGTTATACAGTTTCTGGAGAATTGTGACCAGTGTGGTGCCTTTCACCATGTTTTGAACTTTAACCTGGAAATTGAAGGAGTGATCTGCATGTTAGAGCCCAAGGAGAACAAAGTAGAGATACTTTCAATCTTTTCTCAAAAAACCGAAAAGAGAGTCTAATGTCTTCATCTTCTCTGGAATTGGCTTCCATTTATTGAGAACTCAAGTTCCTTACACCAAAGAGTGGAGAAAATGTCTGGACACAGAAAGCTTAGAGAGTGTTAAGAAATTCTGATTTCATTAACCCCCAGCTGACAGTGGATATTACTTCTACTGTGTTCTCTCATTTCTCTGAATAGTCTCTTGAAAATTCAGTCCTCTTTCTTTAGCCTAACATGTAAATTAGCACGAGTTGAGATGGTGGACATGTACAGAGTTTTGAGATGCAAATGGGCAAAGGACATGAATAGATACTTGACTAAAGGGGACATTCAATTTGCAAAGATACACATACAAATATGTTAATTCCCATTACTCATTGGTGGTGTTATTGTTTATTTGGTTGACTTTGTTTTTGAGATCTTTTCTTGGAATGGTTACAGAATACCTGGCCATATTTTCTGGAAAACATTTTAAGCACTTTCACGGAATATTTTTTCTAAAACATATATGTTTAATACAACCTGTAGTGTGGTTTGTTTGTTTTTTCCATGAATTTTCATTGTGCATCACAGTAATACAGAATCATTGAAAGCTGTAGTAGTTTCTCTGTGCAACACGCTGTTCTGAGCAAATAACCTGAGAAGCTGTACTAACTGAAAACTATGACATCAAGATTGAAGGAAACCAGGTTCATAATCCGGCACATGCAAATGACATAAAACTACATGTTGTAAGACAATATGACTTGTAGAACTTACTGATAAAGAGCAGGGATTACTGCCTTCACTTTAGATTAAAATTCAATGTAAAGAAAATTAAACTCCCTAATATGGGACCAATGGAAAGTATCAGGATAAATGGGGATAATATTGAAATTTGGAAGAAGTTCATCTCTCTTGGATCTACAATCAATATTCATGGAAGCTTGACTCAATCAACAGCTGCATTTAGTTGAGGAAACCTGCTGCACAGACCTCGTCAAAGGTGAAGAGCAAGGAAGTCTCTTTGAAGACTCAGATGTACCTGGCCCAAATTATGAGGTTTCCAATTGTCTCATGTGCATGTCAAAGTCGGACAATGAATGAAAAGGATGAAAGATCAAACGATGTACCTGAATTATGGTACTGGAGAATAATTTGATGGTAGGATGGACCACCAGAAGAACAAACAATTGTATATTGAATGATGTGCAATGCTTAATAGAAAGAAGGGAGGAGGTGATTACTTCATCTCAAGTACTTCGGACATTTGTTAGGAAAATCAGAACTTGGATAAGGACCTAATGCTTTATGAAACATAAGGTTATTTAAAAAGGTAACCTTTAACAAGCTAGATTGGCACAGTAACTGCAAAAAAGGCCTCATACATCACAACTGTGAGAATGAAGCAAGACCTACGCTTCATTCTGTTTTCTCTAGTGTTGCTGTGGGTCCAAATTTATTTGATAGGACTTAAAACAGCAAAATGCAAGGTCAATGACAAACATTGAACTCAATGCAGAGTAAGTGAAGGCATTCACCTTTCAAATTGGAATCAGATAAGGCTATCATTAAATACCAATCTTAATTCGTATTGTGCTGAAACTGTGGTAGTTAAATAATCTGGTGTCAGCTTGAGAATATTGAAAGTGAAGGGGTGGAATTTAGCCTGTCAATCGGGTCACAGCTTGATGACCTCATTTGGTAATGCTATGGAAATAAATAGCTTGCTGGAGGAGGGATACACACTCACTCTAGTTGTGGGATACAAAATGCCCCCCAGCTTTGTCTCACACAAATTTCTGACAAACAGAGGTTATTTGAAAGCTCATGGTGGGAGGTCAGATGCTTAGACATATTCCTCCTGCAGGCATCTGTTCCACTCTAGGTGGGGTACCCACCCAACTGTTAATGGTTTCCATGGAGAGCCAGGAAACAGGTCAAACCTGCTTGGTGACATACAAAGTTAGGCTGCCATCCCGAATCTAGGATCCACCCATCTTATCACATGTAAACCCTTAATCCCTCCTCTTCCTATAGTGTATGTACCCCTATATCACCCCCCCTACCACTACTGTATTACCTATACCACAACCCTTTTCTCTGATGTATGTCTTTACCTGTAATTCGGGGGCTTACATGCCCCACCCAAAAGAAGATATATAAGCCTGGGTTAACAATATAAAGCCCTCTCCCCTCACTCTCCCTGGCTCTCAGCTCTCCCTTCATCTCCCTCCATCCTTGCTCCCCTGTTCCCTTTCCCATTGTCCTCCTTCCTCTCCTCCTCTCTCCTGCCCTCCTGTCTCCCATCTCCACGTGGACCACCAAGTGGGGCTGAGGTGAGCATGCTACCAGGAAATGTGTCTGACTCCATTATTTCAATCTCTCTTCTAATCTCTCCATATTCTCTAGGACTTTATTATAATCTTTATATATCTCAACTGTACTATTGTGCCTATCAAACCTGCAATTAGTTGTGGGAGGCTGACCTTTACCTCACACTCCCTGTGACACGTTCCTGCTGATAAGACACATGGAGCTACACTAGATTCCTGCAGCTGGAGGATCCTGTAGAGACCCCTGCCAGCATTGAGAGTTTCCATTGCCTCTGGATCCACAAGTCTTTCCACCTACTGGCCTGCGATCTTCCTGTATCCAGGGTCATTGCATGTGTTGCATGAGTCTGAAGCGGTATTTTTAGATTGGTATTGGACATATGGGTTAATATAGGACGTATGGACTTGGATAGGATGTTTTCTCAATATACAATTGCTCTTTTATGTAAAGGTCTTTCTTAAACAGATTTGAGTGTCTATGAGTTTGTTTCTCTAGTCCACCCTGACTAACACAAACTTTGAACAATAACTATCAGTCAACAAATGAAAACCAAATGCATCCTAAATGGCAACAAAGAGGTAAAACTCTCTATAATTGCTGATGACAACTCTCTGTAATTGCTGATGATTTTCTAAACATAGAAAATCCAAAAGCCCTAGAAGAAAATTGTTGAAAGCTCTGAAAAGGAAATCAGAAAATAATATCATTTACAATAGCTACCTAAAAGATAAAATAAATGGAATAAACCTAAGAGAACCAAAGTCTTGTAGAAAGAAATCTATAAGAAAAACACTACTCCAAGTTACCAAAAGAAATGCAAATAATGAGACTAATGGACCATGTTCATGAAGCAGAAGGCTCAGCTTTGTGAAAATAACACACTCTAAGCAATCTATAATTATAATGCAATTACCATTATAATTAACTTCTGACCAAGATCCCAGTGTCTATCTTCAAGGACATGGAAATTACTGACCATATTTTAAAAGAAATGGGAGGAGATGAGTCACTCAGGGTTCAGTGTAGCAACAATGAAAATCAAAACCTTCCTCTAGTGCTTGAACGCTTCCTCCCCTCAATTCTCATGATCCCAATTCTGCCTTGGGGACCTGGTTAGACCAGAGGATGCACAGCGGTGCAGTAAGGATCTGGAAACAGGGAATCTAGGACGGATGAACCCCTTAGGACCAGCGGTGAGAGTGGTGACACCTGGAGGGAAGGGGGTATAGAAAGGGAGAACCGATCTAGGGGATCTACATGTAACCTCCTCTCTGGGTGATGGGAAACGGGAAGGAAGGTGAGGGGAGAGACCGGACAGTGTAAGATAAGATAAAATAATAATTTATAAACTATTAAGGGTTCATGGGGGAGGGGGGAGAAAAGAGGGAGGGGTAGGGGAAAAAGGAAAATGAGATGATTCCAGGAACCCAAGTGGAAGGCGAATTTTGAGAATGATGAGGGCAATGAATGTATAAGGATGCTTTACTCAATTGATGTATGTATTGATTGTGATAAGAGTTGTATGAGCCCCAATAAAATGATTTATTAAAAATTACTCTTCAACTTAAAAAAATGAAACAAATCCATCATAAAAAGGCCAAAACTACACAGACATTCCATACCTAGGAGATCCAGTGGTGTTGTAGATTACAAAATAGACTACTATTTGCAAGTTCTGCAGTTCAAGACCATCATCTAATCCTCAGGAGAAAGACAAAGCTTTCTGATCATGGAAGGTTTTACAGTCTCAGAAATCCAAAGGGGCAATGATGGATGGTTTGTCCTGTACAGTTTCTATGAATCTTAATTGATTCAACAGCAGTTAAGTTGGGTGTTTGGGGGTGGGGGGACAATCCCTATAACTGCACCTGAGATTGACCTATGGGAAAAAGGACAATCACAGTTTAAGTGGATCATCGCTAGACTTGTCTCTGAGTCCCTAAGACAGTCTTCTCTGGAAATGTCCACCTGGAAAAAAAATCACTCACTTGTGTCTCAGGTATTCTGGATGTGAATTAGCTAGTTTCTAGAGAATATACTAGAACAGATTGATCCAGATATAAAGCCAAGGGTCACACAGCAGAATATGTTTCACAAATCCAGGCAGATGAACTACCTCAAGAAATGATTTCAAAATACTTTCCCTATGCAAATGAATGGATTGAAATTGAGGACACAACCTTGTATGAGTGTGCAAGATAAAAACAAATTTTAAAAAAATGTCCCCAAACAAAGCAACACACTCAGGGAATTAAAATAGAGATAAAATGACTCCAGGTGGGAATACACAGTTAAAATGGAGTCGGCATAAGTCTAAACATAGGACAAGCTACTAGAAACTTCTTCAGAGGAAACAGAAATTTACCTTTGGGCAATAAATAAGCAGGAGCAGCTCCCACACTCCCCCGGCTTTGTAAAAATTAAAGAAACAACGCAAAATTCTTGAAGAGTGTATGTGGGAAGGGAGATCTTCCGTACTTGGCTCTTGCCCTTCTATCGAGACCAATACGCTTTCCCAAAGAAAGACTGGCCTTCACTTTGGCTGAGTTCCTGCTCACTGAACCCCATCTTTGTACAGCTGGGCCTGTCTCTTTCTCCTTTTACTTGCCACCTGCCAGACTGTTGACTGATAGCCACCAACCTGGGTCACCTCACTTGAGGCCTCCAGTCCTGGAAGGACTTAGCCCAGCTACCTGGGAATGCCAATCATGTCTCAGTGCGCGGTGCATGCGCTGGAATATCACTTCAACAACCTCAAGGGTGGGTGTACTCCCCGCAGACACCCTACTGGCTGGCAAGGAGCCAGGGCATTTCCAGACCTGGGTTCTCCTCGCGCCCCGCTCCCCGGGGAAAGTTACTGCACAGGTCACAACATTGGGCAAACCTCAGGAGGAAGCCCTAACGTTCTGTGCACCAGCTGCAACCACTCGCTTCCTGAATAGCGTTCACTTCTTCATAGCGAGAGAAGAAAGGGACCCGGGGCTCATCTTTGAGCTGAAGATGTTCCAGGAGTCTCGGGGAGGTGGCACACTGTATGGAGACAATGCAGGGGGCTTAGGAGAGACCTGCAAAGCGACTAATCGGGAACACAGACGCCCAAAGCCAGTCTGGGATCCCCCTTTCTCCAACAGGTTTCTCGCAAGGAATTCCAACCAATCCCCAAACAGGGGGATGGGACCAGTCTCTGGGACACCCTCCCACATCTCACCGTACAAGGGGAGAGGTACTGGATAAGAGGAGGTGAGGGGAGAAGGGTGCTTGCACCCGAGCCAGGCTGCTGTGTGCGGCAAGGTCACCCCAACTGGTCACCAACACGACCCCAACGTGGGCGCGCTGACTACACAGAGCTCAGGCTGCAACACTTCTCTGGCTCCACACCGTGCACAGCAAGTAGGAACCTAGCTATGACCCTCACTTCCGGGTAGGACACTGCCACTTCTGTCCTGTCTCAGCGTGACGCGGAATAGGAGAAGCATAGTCATGGGTGTGATTGGGAAACACATAAGTGAAAATTCAGTCAGGACAGACTTCATTAAGCACAGATATTCAGGAAAATATGGATGTGGTAGAGGTTAATATGGATGTGGCAGAGACATCAAAAACAGTAGTTCCTGGTGCTTAAATTCCCACCAACATATCTGAAAGTTTGTTCTTCATAACACTGACCATACAGGAAATAATTCAGATGAGTTGGAAATAATGCAATGTGTAGGTCTTAGTGGGGAAAAACCCCCCCACCAGATTCTTATCCTGAAAAACGGTTAGATTAGTATTACATGTATGATCAAAGTCACATATCCCATACAGCACTGAGCTAAAAGCACCAACCTGTGACATTCAGTATCCACATCAGAAAAGGTGACGCCTGAGTCACTGTGATAGTGGGTCAGGATGTCATTCTCTTACAACCAGAATCTCACAGCTGTGCTCAGGGCCTCATAAAACAATTAACAATACACTTCTACCATATCGACACAGTTGTATACAAAATAAACTGAATATGTTCTTCAGCTCTTGGATAGTCGAGTACATTTTAACTTCCAGGTGGTGCTTATACATGTCTGAGACTGAGAAAATCAACCACTGCATCACCTGTCTAGTTTTGGACTATTGTCTATAAGGACACTACTTGCTGTGGTAAAGATGAAACATGTTCTATAAAATGTAAAACACAAAAGCCTAAGGAGCTGTTTCTCTGCTCTCTGTGGTTCTATGAGTCAGAATTCACACAACAGCTCTGACTTTATTGTTCTTCTTTTAAATGTATTTTCTTATTCTATATATGTAAAACCTTTAGAGTTTTGTGTATTTGCAAACCGGAGGCAAAAACAAGAGATATATCACTTCAACCATGGAGCTTGGTAAACAAGAGGAAAACTTTTTAGATTGAAAGAGGCTGAGACAATGGGCTCAAATATAAGAACAATTATGAGGATGGTTTAGGGCAAGCCAGTGTTTCTCCCTGTGGTGATATGGTCACTATGATTTGGAACTAACTTAGTGACACCTAACAACAACCTCTCTTGTACAGGGACTGTATGTACAATAAGTACTGAAATGTTAGAGTGTTTCTTTTTAAAATAAGCAGTAAAGTAATAATCATTCCAGAATCTTGTTGAAAAAAATATAATCATGGTTTTAATATGTATACCTGCAATATGAATCAATAGTAAAGGACAAAATTGAATAAATATAGATTTGTACAAGAAACCTTTTTATTAATGCATGAGAAACTTTAAAAGAAAATTTTATGACTACAGAGAATATGGGGTAAAATTATTTATAAAATACACTCTACAACAGAATATATTATACTAATATTTTAACAATAAAGGAACATATTTGATGATTACATAATATTGGTTTAGGTGAGTGAGTAGATCATACATCAGACCAGTTTATCTTTACATTTGTGGAAATGGGATGGATTGAGTTAGAGAGCGCCTATCCCTGACTTTGAGTTCATATTTCAACTTGATTAAGTGGGATTATTACCAGGGATACAAGAATGTTTCAATATTAGAAAAAATTAATGTAACCAATCACATAAATAGGACAAATAATAAGAACCATATCATATTAATAGATGCGTAAAAGGCATTTGACAATATCTACTACCTATTCCTGATAAAAACCCTCAATAACATAGAAATAGAAAGGAGAGACCTCAACACATGAAATATATTAAAGGAAACATTCTGTGTAGGACAATTAGTTGACTGTAACTTGGTCGAAATAGACACTTATTCACATAGAAAGGTTTCATAAAAACCTATGTGAACATAAGAACCCACAGATTGGGGGGAAATAAATCTTTAGCAGTGCGGGGAGAGAGAGAGAGCAAGGGAGGAGAAGAAGACAACAGGATAACTGGCATTTTCAGGGATTCCCCATCTTGATGCTCACCTGATCATACACAGGGAGCAGAGCCTGAAGCACAGGGAGCAGAGCCTGAAATCAGTGTCTGAGTTTCAGAGGCGTCCAGGTGAAAAGCAGGAGAGATGTGGTCAGGTGGAGCAGATGGCAGCAGATGCTGTCAAGTGTGTGTCTCTGTGGCCCTAGCTGCTGGAGTGTCTCTTGGGGAAATTCCCACTTGGGAAGCATGCCTTCCACCCATCACTTTTCTTTCAGTTTGTCTTTGTGCCTGGACTTGTGTGGTGTTGGGATTCAAATGCAAACGCTTTTCAAATGCAAGCTGGGCCACCCAAAGTGCTCAGATTTCAGCAGGGCTTCCAGACTAAGAAGAAACTACTAAGAATGAATCCTTTGCCTTGCCAGGCCCTGAGCCTCACCTCCAGGAACCTCCCTCCACGACACCCTCATTACCTCCAGGCCCCGCCCCTTCCCACAGAGACCACCCCACCCCCTCCCCAGGTGATAGTTTCCTGCTGAACCCATTTCCTCTGAGTGAGAAGGATCCAAGAGTGCGGCCCAAGAGCTTCTGTGGGTGAGTTTCTGTGTTTCTGTGCTGATCCCTGGCGCGGAATCCCCTGCAGGCCTGGAGTCCCAGCTGTGTCCGGGTTCCCGTGGACGTTACACTTCCCGCACCCCATACAACAGTGTTCCAGGTCGCCGCGACCCCCTGGGACATTTCCAGTTAAATCCTTATTGAATTGGTTGCAGGCCTTTGCCTTCGGGCGCGGGAATACTCTGGCCGCTTTTCCTGCTCAGAGCTCCTCCGTCCAGAAAGGCGCGATTGCGTGTTTTTTTTTGGGGGGGGGGGGTTTGCCTGGGGCCTTCCCTTCGTGTCAGGTCGCGGGCATGAGAGCATGGGGACCCCAGAGTGGCCTTTACTGAAAGGAGAGGCAGCCTTTCAGTCATCAGGCCACCCCACTGATGACCGAGGTCTGTATTAGAGCTTAACTTCTCAGCACCCTGCTTTGCAAAGGGGTACCAGAGCAGTGACAGCCCCAAATCCCCGCACAGATCTGGTCCTTGCATAGATTGCAGAGCCCCACATGGAGTGAGCCTCTATTGAGTGGTTTCTGCCCAGGAACCAAGGTAGTAGGTAATCTGGCCCTCAGGCTTTGCAGGGTGGCTTTGCTCCACCTCTGCAGGCAGCCCATGGAGAAGCAGTTTCTCTTGGAGGTTTGCCTGAGTGTGTGTCCTTGATGGAGGTCACCAAACTGGAGACAGTCCAGGGGACTCCTAGTCAGGAGCCACTTGCTTTTAGCCTTTCCCTGACTGCATTGGTCAGGAGGCCCTGGACCCATTTTGTAAGCCTGCTATCTAAGGATGGAATGTCTGCCATTGAGATGCATGCTTTTGTGAGTTTCCTTTGCCCCGCCCCTCCCCCACACCCTCTTTGGCTCACATCTCAGTTGTGAACCTTGGAAGCCATTTCCACCTCCTGTTGGTGGCTTCCTTCATTCAGATGATGTGTTTGTGCCCTTGTGCTGTCTTTGTCTCATAAGATTTAATAGATGTTCTCTTTAAACTATATTTAAAACGCGGTCTCCTTTTTACTCTACTGCATGTTCTTAACCATTTCTGCCCATCAAAAACTAGCTTGTGCTCTGATTTGGACTACAAAAGGAACTCCAATCTCAAATATAATTTACGGAGAACATTTATTAATTATTAAAAGAGACAAAGAGAATACAAAGACGCGGACCCATCACCGGATGGAGATCATAGTGCAGTTCAGGGAAACAGTCAAGTCGGGAATCGAATGAAATAAGATTGCAACAGAGGAAACGGTCACACGTTTCTGATTGGTGGAGCATCAGTACAGCATGTTATAAATGGGACTACAGAAGCAGGGACAGGACTGTAACTGAGCCACCTTCATTGCCAGATAGAGCATTTTACAAGATTGTTCCAAGTCCTTCTGACCCAGGCAGTCAGGGCTCAACTGCTAAGGCATGGCTCCTGACTATAGGACCCTCTGCATTACCTGGAGATCAGTGAATGGTATTCACCTTCCCAGTTCCTCTGTCCCTGGGCCAATTTAATCTATTTCCTTGCTTGATGATCAGAAAGAATTCAATGGAGGCTTAATCTACAGCCATCTATCCTATAGCGCTTTACTCACTGGAGTGCTAAGACTTTAATCTCTAATACAGCTCCTTAGATTTGTGTCTGCGGATGCTGGACTTTTCCACTTGGAGTGTGAAGAGCCCCAGGGGGGGGATGTTTCCCCTATAAGCCTCATCTCAGAGATTGGTTGCATTGATGGCTCATCTCTCTTTAAACTGCCACTTTCCCCCCTGCCGCCACCCTCTTATGATCCTTCTTGGCTCTTAGAGCTTGCTGGCCCAGATTTAATATCCACTCATATTTTTAATAGGGAGTTTTGGTTTCCTTTTACATCCTTTTGATTTGCAGGACCCAGCAATTATTTTACTTACTTATTTTCAAGTCATTTTATGTATTAATGTGGAGAAATAATAGGTCTTCCCCTGTAGTGTTTCAGTTTTGAAAATCCACAGGGCAGTTCTACTCTGTTCTCGGGGGGTCACTGTGAGTCAGAATTGATGTAAGTTAGTGGCACATGTGGTCAAGGTCAGCACTTTTTGGTAATTTCAGTTATTTTATTTTCACAGTGACATAGATTGAAATCCATCATTTATCCTACTGGATACAGAAAGCGTTTGAAATATCCTGATGTTTATTAATTAACCAGATGAATTTAGCTTCTATATTTTCCAGCTTATGCTTGAGTTGGTCCCCATCCTCCCCAACCCCCTCTCCCCACATGATTTATTTTGAAATCATTAATAGTGGACATACATCCACATCCTAATGGCTGCATACTGTGACTTAACGACCCTAAGTCTCATTTGCTAACCTGCTGACACTCGCCTCTATATTTCCATTGCTTAAGCTTGCTATTTCTGCATTGGTCCCCGGACCCACCAGATTCAAAATGTTAGTGGGCTGCTGCCCATGCCCATGTTGGATATCAGCAGGAAGTTCCCTAGCTGCTCCACCCCCCTTAGTCAGCGTGTACAGTTGTGATCGGAGGAGAAAAGTATTCCCGCCCGTTCGTGGTTTCTTGCTGTATAAACCAGAGTTCAAGTAGTGCGCTTGGGGCCCGATGGATTGAGCGCCAGCTGTTTCCTGGCGGCCAGCTCCAGTGAAGCTTTGCATTTGATCCTTTTCCCTGTGGCCCTGATTAATCTTTTGATTTACTTTTTTTTCATATGTTAGCTCTTCAATTTGTTTGCATTTGCTGTTCAAGAACTGAGTCCTACTAATAGCTCCTCCTTTTAAAATTTGTGTCATGATTATTTCTAATAGAAGGCAACCTCCAGATATATAACTGTTATATATAGTAAGATAGCATGTTATTTAAAATAAGATACCATTTTCTCTGTGCCCCACTGCATGATAATGCTTGAATGTTCTAGCCTTTTATCCACGCGTTCTTGATAAGAGGCTTGTTTTGTCCACTGCGCTACAGTGGATTCTGTGAGTGATGTCACAGCACCTTCCACTCCTCCTTGGGGTTTCTAGGCTATAATCGTGCGTTACCAGATGGCCACTTCATGGAGCTGCCAGTCCTTTAACCACTGGAGCAGTGGGGCTTCTTCACGTACTAATTTAGATGGGCCACACTGACATGTTATTCATTGCAGACATGGTGATTCTTAATGGGAATTATATTTGTTTTTGATTTAGTCATAATTTCAATGTAATATCCATGTGTGTACATAGACAAGAATATGTGATCATGTTCAATTTCCCCTTTGGTTAGGTGTCATGGAGTTAGTTCCATCTCATGGCTATGTCATGTGTTATAGAGCAGAACTGTTCCATAGTTTTTCTAGAGCATCATGTTTGTGGAAGCAGATCTCCTGTTCTTCCACAGTAATGCGGGCTGTTTACCCCCATCAAGTCTCAGGGGAACAGTCTAGTGCAAGCTGTTTGTGCCACCTAGAAACTTTGTCCCACCCCCCAAAACAAACTCACTGCCACACAGTCAATTCTGACTCATAGTGTTCCTCCATAGGTATCTGATAACAAAATCTATACAGAAGCAACCAGCCTCATTTTCCTTTTGCAGATGTGCTGGTGAGGTTGAACTGCCAGCCTGCAGAGTAGCAAATGATACCAGAATTCATTTTTCCCCCAAAGGAATGAACCAAATCAAGCATCTGCCATCAAACCCACACCAACTCCTGGAGACTCCATGTGAGTCAGAGTGCAGGGATGTTGCCGAGGGGTTTCAGTGACTGGTTTCTCAAGTGCATCACCCAGGCTTTCTTCCCTGGAGACTGAGTAGACACAAACTTCCAGCCTTTCCATGAACACCTATCCATGGTAACCATTATCATGCTCAGGGACATAAAAAACTAAGCAAGACACACATGTGTGTATGTACACACATGCCAGAACCTATGAAACCTGGCAATCCATCAAAGAAGGAAAATTCAAAACTACAAGGAGATTGAGTTTCTAACTATAACATGAAAAACCACACAGTTGAATTTGTAAAATTTGCAGGACCCAGAAAAATAAAGTCATTCTGTAAATTTTCAGCTCTCAAGTTTTTATGTGTATCGTACATATATACGGTAACCTAACTGGTCTCTTTACCATAGATAGAGAATAAAATTAATATCAGCTTTAATAGATCTTTAAGAGAGATGCTATATGTAAATAGCTTAGTATTCTTTCTGAATTATCATGGAAGATGAACAGGGATCCTAAATACTTTTAAGATGTACAATATTTGAGGAATTAAAAAAGATTTATGACATTATTCTATTTAGCATAATTTTGCACTGTTTAGCATAATCTATTAGGAAAAGATATGCAGTAGCTTCCAAATGGAAAAATTCCATTATTTTTATTCCATTTTCCCATGGCCTTTTTCAAAAACCCCTTGTGCATTCATGGCATGAAGGATTGGCTACCAATGAGCTCCTTGTATCTCAATTAAGTAATACTTGTTAAATATCAATCATTTTGCCTACCATTGGGTTCCTTATGGTGACCGTATGTGGTTTCAGAGTAAAACTATGCTCCGTAAGATTTTCATTGGCTAACTTCAGAAGTTGTTGATTTCTTCTAAGGTTGCCTTCAGTCTCTAATCATTTGTTTGGTAGCTGAGCACTCTGTTGCTCACACTACTCAGGGACTCCATTTAGGGACCTGCATCTTGAAGTGTGAGTGCTTACAGGCAGAGCCCTGTGTAGCCTGATGTGTCAGGAATTAGCTTCCCTTACAAATTGGTGGGCCTTTCTGGAGCTGCTTTTCTTTTTCTGTAGGTCTTTCATGAGTTCCTGTAATGATACTTTATTGTATGTGGGACACGTGAACAAAGGAGTCCTTTTGTCCAGTGGGTTAAATATTGGGCTGCTGACTGCAAGAGCAGCTGTGCACACTCACCAGAAATGTGCAGAGAAGATGAGTCTGCCTGCTCCACTAAAGATGTGCAGGCGTGGGAGTCCTACAGGGAGTTCTGCTCTGTGATAGCTCTGCTGTGAGTTGGACCAGATGTGGTGGCAGGGAGTTATGTGCGGACAATGCCAACCCTTGTTCTTGACCCCTTATTAGCTATTTGAGGCTAAATGCAATTTGATTCACATTTTTTGTGGACTCTTGTGAAGTGCAAAAAATAAAATATTTTTTGTTGACAGTTTTGGGAACTGATATATTAGTGGAGGAGAGTTTTTTGGAACATGCTATTTTTTTTTAATCATTTACGTTGGGCTCAGACAACTCTTATCACTATCCATACATCCATCCACTGTGTCCGATGTCTCCCTTCACCCACTTTTCTGTTGTTCATCCCCCATTTGTCTTTAGTGATCTTATAGGGAAAGTGAGCACACAATGGTATGAAATTTTGGAACATGCTACTTTTTTATTGATTTCAATCTTTTTGCATTTCTTCATTGAAATCCCAACGACACACCTTTCTGACTTCCTTTATCCTTATAAAAATGTATTTGTTCAACCTGGGCTTTGACTATCCTTAAAACATAGCAAGTACATTTCTTCCTAATACCCTGTGGTCTGGTATTTTCTCCTCTAGGAACAAACTCTTTTGGACTACCCATTAGTTAATCCCATCACATCCTTCAAATCACTGTTTTCAATGAATGCAATTGATTAGACTACTAAGGGCAGATAAGGAAAACCACTTGTAAACAAAAGGGCCCATAGGCAGGTACACAGAATGATTTCACAATGAAATCAGCTGAGAGAGTACCTGTTTTCACCGCCCCTCTGTATTGAGGACAGATGTTTGCTCTGGGTCCTAACTAGAGTAATTAATTAGAGGCATTTAAAAGGATGCTTTTCTTGTTGTTAGTTACCATCTAGTTTTCTCCAATTTATTACAACACTGTGCACCCATGGTGATGTAGTGTGCTATGCGTTGGGTTGGTACCCACATGTTCAGCCATTCAAAACCGCTCACTGGTCCACAGTAGAAGATGAGGCTTTCTACTCCCTTAAAGAGTTGCAGTTTCAGAAACGCACAGGCCCTGTTCTACTCTGCTCTGTGGGGTTGCTTTGAGTCAGAATTGACTCAATGACAGTAATTTTTAAAAAAAATGTACACCAGAAAGAAAAACATGCCCTGTGACCTCCGTACTCTGACTTCAACATGGTCAGCTTTTATCTCTGAGACTGGAATGGTGACTTAGAGCTCTTTACATATTGGTCATAAACCTGAACGTCCTCATTTGCATTTCTTTTAACTATTGCCTCTTTTGTTTTACTTTCTTGCTGGTGCTTCTTCATGCTCCACTTATTTTCCAGTGTGGGAAGTTCCATGAATGCTTATTGCTAACGAGCTTTTCATTTAGTGGCTGACCATGGAGCTTCCCTCTCCGGCCCCTGAAGACCTAGGTGCTCTTTGACTCCTTAGCCTGTATGTTTGAGAAACGGAAATCGAACTGAGCATTTGCAAATTCATCACAGAACCTTCCCATGTTGTTAGAATTTCCTTATCATGCCAGGGTTCTCTGGCTAGTGTTTCCTAAAGTGATCATTTTATTTCTCCCTACACTAGCTCACGAAATGTAAATATGTATGTGTTAATGCTTAGGCTCCACCTCTGTTGCATTTCTCATACGAGTTATTATCATTTGGCCTTGTGCTTTTGTTCTTGTTATTTACTGTGGAGTGTTTTCAACTCATAGCCACCTCATGTGTCCAGGGTTGAACTGTTGGTTTTGGAATGGTGTGCCCTCTCAGAACACATTGGTCTGGTTTTGTTCTGATTTGCTCAATGGTTTTTTATTTGCTCAATCAATCTAATAATTTCTTATATGCAAGAGCCAGTTGTACGGCCCTGAGGTAAGCAGTATTGTCTGAGGGTCCTGGCTTTTCCAGGACAATGCGTTCCAGTTATCTGAATTGAATAGATTGTTTTCTTCGTCTCCTCTTTGTACTACACAGAAGATCCAGATCATCTCTGTAACTGATGACTGACAGAATAAAAAGCTCTGGGCATATGAACAGAAATGTAATTGCCAGGCATTTAGTTGTACACACATGGACCTGCATGCTGACCTGGTTCAACAAGTTTTCATTTGAGCAATACTGAAATTGTGAGTAATGTTGGTGACTTCAGCTCTATCCCATTGGGAGCAACATCTGCTTAAAAGTGAGTGACAAGAGGACTAAATGAGCCAATGTGGCCAAATCTTTTTGGAAATTGCCTCAGAATCGTGGTTGCTGAATAAATGCAGTGTTTTATCATGAACATGTTGTGTGAAAGAGGCCCTAGTGGTTCACTGGTTTAATCGATGCCGCTGGCCAGACCCTCTGTGGCTCCAGCATTCCAGGCCCATCAAGGGAGGCCAAGGAGGCTGCGTGGGCCCGTGAAGATTTACAGACTTGGAAACACTAGCGAGCAGTTCCACTCCCTGTTTTATGGTCAAAATGAGTTAAAATGTACTTGACCGCAGTCCATTTGGTTTTGGTTCATCATGAAGGAATGGGAATGCTTTAAAACCCGGCACCCGATGCACTGCTGTGGATGAGATTTTGAAAGGCTTATTGGATCGACACTAGGTTACACTGTTGTAGCAGAATTGTGGAGTGACCGTGACAGCTCATGCGACTTTATGCCATAGCTAGTTGGCCATGCTGTGAAATCTTAGCATAAAGTGCAACCTTTTCTATGTTGTTGTTAGGTGGCTTCGTGTCCATTCCAGCCCCTAAAGCCCTCTATGTAACAGCGCGACACACTGCCCTGTCCTGCACCATCCTCACATGTTCCCACGTTGGAGCCATTGCGACAGCCCCTGTGTCGATCCATGTTGGCGAAGGCCTTTCTCTTCTTTGCCTCTCTCTCCCTCACCAAGCACCATGTCCTTCTCCAGGGACTGGTCCCTCCTGAAAAGATGCGGGAACAAAAGTATGACAAGTCATGGAGGCCAGTCCCACAGCTGAGAGAATACTAGTGGTCATCATGTTCAGCTAGTCGGCCTTCCATGATCTGCAAATGTGAAAAAAATCTTTAAAAATCTAAAATGTGAAAAACATCTCAAAGCCTGGTATGTAAGTCCTAGTATCCTAACAGTTTAACATTGAAATGCACTGAAGTTCAGTCAACTTATAAGAAAATTGGAACCTAAGTACATTTTCCCAATCAGCAAAAAGGACATGCTATTATGATACTGAATATATTGTGCTCTTTTGTCAGTATATCCTATGAGCTTAGTGTGTATTGATGTGCGTATCCAGTATTTTTTGAGGGGAGCAGTCCATAATAATTACATGACAGTAGCTTTGTCTCAGTGGGAAAATTTTCAAGATATCTGCATATATTCTTTTTTTTAATCATTATATTACAACTCATCACAATCCATACATCAATTGTGTAAAGCACATTTGCACATTCATTTCCATTATCAATCTCAAAGCATTTGCACTTCACTTAAGCCCCTGGCATCAGCTCCTCATTTTTGCCCCTCCCTCCCCACTACCCCCTCCCTTATGAACCCTTGATAACTTATAAATTATTATTTTGTCATATCTTATACTGTCCAAAATGTCCCTTCACCCACTTTTCTGTTGTCAATCCCCCAGGGAGGAGGTTATATGTAGATCCTTGTAATCAGTTCGCTCTTTCCACCCCACCCTCCCTCCATCCTCCTGGTATCGCCACTCTCACCACTGGACCTGAATGGATCATCCACCTTGGATTCCTTGTTTCCATGTTCCTATCTGTACCAGTGTACAGAGGGTATCTATATTCTATTGTTACCTTTCACTCTTGCCCGGTTTCCCTTTTCAATAGCTTGTCCTATCTCATTGAAAATACAAAATACACAAGCGTGCAACTGCAGAGTGACTGGAAAGTAGGCGAGTAACATAGACACTCTATAGAAAATTTCATAATTCCCCAAATAATCATCTCTATCACCAGGTAATACGTCAGCTCTTGATCACGTAGAATTCTCCAAGAAGATACCATGACTCCAGGGCTTTGGGTCCCTACTTTGTTAGTTCATACCAGCAGCTCTCCAATGGCTAAGGAGGGGCGACAGGGAGAAGCACAAATTCTGCAGTGTTTCCTAGTTGTCATCTTCCTTTCACCCTGTGCTTCCTGTTCTGATAAATATTTTAATTTCAATCCTCCCTCCAATGGAAGAGAGGATATGAATTTGGAATCGAGGCTTTTATTTTTGATCATTCATCTGATTTATGTGTTCTGACTGTTCTCTATTCTGAAACAGCTAGATAGAAATAAGGCTGCAGTTGGTCACAGACAAACTGTACAGAGATAAACTCATTATGCTAGAAGCATGCAGTCCTTGGGATAACATGTAATTAGTGAGGGAGTGTGTCTAGTGCAGTGTTTCTCAACCTTCCTAATGCTGCAACCCTTTAATACAGTTCCTCATGTGTGCTCACCCCCCAACCAAAAAATTATTTTCATTACTGTAATTTTGCTACTGTTATGAACGGGAGAACCCTTTGAGAGGGTTGTTCAACCCCCAAAGGAGTTGCAACCCACAGGTTCAGAACAGCTGATCTAGTGGGTGAAGTGGGTTAGCTAAACCCTGATGGAAATCCTTAGAGCAAGACCCCTGTGTCTAATGCCCATGTGAAGTCTCTGTTTCCTCAGGACTGTCTTCTTCATCCTTTCACATAGTGGAATGCATGGTACCTTGCCAAGCCAGAATATACGGGATGTTTTAGGACACTGTGGCTGTTGAGGAGGTGGCTCTGAATTTCTCCGAGGAAGAATGGGCATTGCTGGACCTTTCTGAGAGGAAACTATAGAGACACGGGATGATGGAAACTTTTAGAAACCTGGCCTCAGTAGGTATGAATATTTTCATTAAAAACGGAATGATGTGTGCGTGCGTGTGTATATGTATATTTGTGTATGTTTCATACTCAGTGATGCTATTGCAGTATGTGAGCTGAGTAATGGGAATACTTTGTTATATAAACAAGTGTAGTACTTTCCTCTCAGGAGCATGATGTCATGTTTCCCCATGAATATAAGGCTCTTAGTGTTATACTGATTTCTTATAGCAAGTGTGACTATGAGTCTACCAAGTTTCCTTACGTGTTATAAATGTGAGTGTTGACCTTTGGTGCAGAGAGGCTATGTGTGCATTGTGCCTTGTAAGAGCTCTGTGTTTTTTCAAGGTTAACATGATAGCTTTATCTATTTATTATCTATTTATCCATTGTGTGTCAAGCACAGTTGTACATGTGTTACCTCATCATCCTCAAAACATTTGCTTTCTACTTGAGCCCTTGGTATCAGCTCCTCAATTTCCCCCCTCCCTGCTCACTGCCTCTCCATCATGAACCCTTGATAATTTATAAATTATTATTTTTTCATCCTTACACTGTCCGATGTCTCCCTTCACCCACTTTTCTGTTGTCCATCCCCCAGGGAGGGGGTTTTATGTAGATCCTTGTAATGGGTCCCCCCTTTCTGCCCCACCTTCCTTTCACCCTCATGATAGCACCACTCTCACCACTGGTCCTGAAGGCATCTTCTGTCCCAGATTCCCTATGTTTCAGGTTCCTATCTGTACCAGTGTGCATCCTCTGGTCTAGCTGGATTTGTAAGAGAATTAGGTTCATGATAGTGGAGGGGAGGAGGAGCATTTAGGAAGTAGAGGAAAGTTGTATTTTCATTGTTTCTACACTGTACCCTGACTGGCTCGTCTCTTCCCTATGATCCTTCTGTAAGGGGCTGTCCAGTTGCTGACAGATGGGCTTTGGATCCCCAATCTTCACTCCCCTTCATTCACAATATGCCCGATACTGATCCCATCGACACCTTGTAATCAATCCATAGGTTGTGTGCTTTTTCCATGTGGGCTTTCTTGCTTCTAAGCTAGATGGCCACTTGTTTACCTTCAACCCTTTAAGATCCCATATGCTATATCTTTTGGTAGCTGGGCTCCATCAGTTTTCTTCACATTTTCTTTGCACACAGTTGTCTTCAGCTATCATCTTAGGAAGGTGAGCATCGTGGAATGCCAGGTAATAGAACAAAGTGTTCTTGCATTGAGGGAGCACTTGCATGGAGGCCCAATGTCCATCTGATATCGTAATACTAAACCTATTAATATATGCACCTAGATCTATTTCCCCACCCTAATATAAATATATTTACATATGCACATGCTTGTATTTAGACTTCTGTAAATGCTCTTTGTCTCCTAGTTCTTTCCTCTATTTCCTTTTACTTTCCTCTTGTCCCACTATCATGCTCTGTCTGTAGTTCAGTAATTTCAGGGTTTCAGTAATTCTTCTCAGTTACATTGCCTTGATCAATCCCTACCAGGCATCTTACACCCTCCTTGCCACTTATTTTGTGTCAGGGGAAAGGCCAGACCCTAACACATCACAGCGGGTCGGTTGGTGCAATTGTACAGTGATAATAAATAAAGATTATAGTAAAGTCATAGGGAGCATGAGAGCTAGAAGAGAGATTGAAATAATGGAGTCAGACACATTTCATAGTTGCATGTTCACCTCAGCCTCACTTGGTGGTCCACATGGGGAGAGAAATATTTATTGCTAACCAAGGCTTTTATATCATCTGGGGATGTGCAGGCTCCCTAATTACAGGTGAAGAAATCCATCACAGGAAAGTGTTGTGCTATAGGTAATATAGTAATGGGAGTGGGCTGCTGTAGGGGTTCATATGCTGTTGGAAGAGGAGGGAGTAAGGGTGTGCATGTGACAAGATGGGCGGACCCGAGATTCAGCATGGCAGCCTAACTTTGGATGTCACTGAGCAGGTTTGACCTGTTCTCTGGTTCACTGTAGAAATCATTATCAGTAAGGTGTACTGTAAACCCACCTTGCAGGGTCTAAATTGAAGCCTTTAGGGGGAAGTATCCCATTGTCCTTAACAGCAGGGATGGGCCCTATATGTGGTGGGACTAGACAGTCCTCTGACAGCTGATTGCCTTCAGGGAGGTAACTTGACAATTATTTACCATTAATTGTGAGCAGTGTCCTAAGTCTAACATATATTTGGGGGAGATGACTTGGAGAAATCTTTCTGTTTCCCACTATTTTGGATCACTTATTGATTGTTCCCTTTTCCCTGGGTTGGTTAACACCACTTTCTTTCCCCCACCTCCCCTTCTCCCATGTCATGCTCCCCGCCCCAACCATGGGTCCTGTTGCTTTCTCCTCCAGATTGTTTATCTGGCCTATATTATCTAGTTAGAAGTGCAGATATAATATGCACACACACACACACACATACACACACACACAAGCACACATACACACAAAAGAGCAAAACAAAATGACAAAAGAAAACAAAACAACAGCAACAAGAAAAAAAGGGAAAAAAGAGAAAAGCCTGTAAAAAGTTAGAGGTCTGTATGTTGACCTTTAGGAGTGCTTTTCTGTGGAGTCTGATGGGGTGCCACGCCCTGGCCCCCGAGTCTAATTTTGGTACTCTTGGGACTTCCTTGCTCTACTTCCCTTGCTGTTCTGTTGCACAACACCCTTAGTGTTTTGCCTGGGTGTGGTGGGGTCAGATCGGATGCAATTCCCAAACTGTCTCCAGTGTTGTCCCCTATAGGGCTATAGGTCAGTGAGGGATGTCATGACTCATAGTCGGGGCAGCCATAGTGCTTCTTTTTGCATGGGCTGCTCAGAGCAGGCATATTGTCCTCAAAGCTTGGTGGGCCAGGATGTGTGCTCCACTCTCTCTTCCTCCCCCTTCATTTTCTCCCGTGTGCTCTGATCAGACATGTCCCTTTCCCTGAGCTGTAGCTTCAGTGTTGTCCTCTGAAGTAAATTCTTCTGGGGGAAGGGGCAGCTGTCCTCTTAGTTGGGATTGGGGCTGGCCCCTCTGATATTTTTGTTATAAATAGATTTTCATCCACCAAAATTCCACAAACCTAGAGGAGCATAGGACTGGCTCAGTGTCAGGGAATTGTTGATTATCTTTTCACACTTTCCTTGTGATGTGTTTTTCTCCAAGAGCAGCATGTCAGGTACACCTTTTCGCCCTCATATGACACTAATGTGATGGGGATCTGCCTTAGGCTGGGTTCTCTAGAAAAATAAAACTATAGACACTGACATATGCATAAGAGAGAGCTTTTCATCAAGAGAACATCCCAGCCCAGTCCAACTGAAGCCCATGGGTCCAATGCTACCTAGAGCATCCATGGCTCAGTGTGTTCAAGTCCCCAAACTTCAGTTTTTGGGTGAGCATCAATCCTATCTGTTGTCCAGCTTGATATATGTGTGTGTATCACATACATATATGTGTGTGTATCACATACATATATGTGTGTCTATATAGTCACTCTAATATTATATGTGCACACGAATGCCTTGGTTTAGTTTATTAATTCATCAGTATATGAGGACCTTCAACACTACAGAAAACTACAGGACTCTAAATTCATGCTTTCATCACAGAATGGGTGGAAACAAATTCCCTGTTTCAGGGTTTTAATCTGAACACATTTGTACTTCCTTTTCTGTAAGATAAATGCTATAATTTTGATCATGCTGTATTTCTTTTTTTATTAAATCACTTTATTGGGTCTTGTAGAACTCTTATCATAATCCACACCTCCATCCATTGTGTCAAGCACATTAGTACATTTGTTGGCATACTCATTCTCAAAGCATTTTCTTTCTACTTGAGCCCTTGCTGTCAGCTTCTCATTTTTATTCCCCCCTCCTCATGAACCCTTGATAATTTGTAAAGTATTATTTGTTCATCTCTTATACTGCCCTATGTCTTCCTTCACCCACTTTTCTGTTGTCTATCCCCCTGGGGAGGGAGTTATACGTAGATCATTGTGATAGGTTCTCTCTTTCTCCCCCCACCTTCCCCTTCCACTTCTGATTAACAATTAATAGTTAGGGAGTTAAGTACCAAGAGTTATTTCAGCGTGTTTAAATGTAGCCTACAATGTTTTAGCATTTATTAGCTATTCATGGCATATCGTGAATATTTTATGGATGTGATAATTAAATTATGATTAAAGGAATTTTTATGTATTTTTGGAAGCCTCTTCCTTAAAAAAAAGTGAACCTGGTAGCTCTAGTTAGAACATACAGTCAATTTTTAATATCACTGGTAAAAGTGGACATTTATGGTTGTCCTTTTTCTGACGTGGAGTGATGTTTTTTCACGTATGACTTTTTCTTTTTAGGAATGTATATTAGCATATTAACATTTTGAACTATATTTGTTTTATGTTAGATTTGTAGAGTTATTTTTCCTTAGCATGAAAAGTCTTTGACTTTGTTTAGTAAGTTTTGTGTCTATTTAGATTATTAATTCTTTTTTACATTAATTGGTATATATTACAGTGCTCATTTTCTTATATTAAATCAACTCTAGGATAGATTCTACTTAATTATCATGTGTAATTATTTTCATGTGTTTTCTGACTCTATTCCCAATGTTTTCAAGAACTTTTTCATGTAGATCCATTATCAATATTGCTCTACAGTTTTCTTGAAGTATCATTATCTGACCTTGTTTACAGGTTATTACTGGTCTCATAGAAAATATTAGTAAGGTTACTCTGACAATCATTGTTATGTTTCACCCAATAACGTGAACTTAGACAAAAAGAATAAAGCGTCTATTCATATTGCGTGAATACTCTCCTGTCTAGCTGCCAGAATCTTCATCTTTAATCTGTCTTACAGTTAGCCTTGAAGTTTCTCATGGAATTGAATTGTGATTCAGTTGATTGTAAACTTTCTGAACATCCTGAAACCCACTCGACTCTCATAGATCACTTGCTCTGGCTGGATCCTCTAGAGTGATAAATGATTTACACCCCTCTTGACGGGACAAATCGTCACTCACACCTGAGACTATGGATGGGACATCCTTGAACCCAAGCCAATAAGCCCACTACTACAGTGTGTGTTGTTTGCCATCAGTCAGCATTACCTAGAAAGCTTGGAATCCAGAATTTAGGTCAAGATGACAAAATGGTTTGATCAGTCATCTCTTTTCTGGATACATCTTGCATTTTTAAGCATCTTCCCTCACCTTGGCTCTTACCACGACCCCTTGCCATTCCATGACTGTAAGCTGCAGTCTTTCCCAAAGGCTTTAAAATCGGACATCTGTAAACACAAGAGCTTAAGAGAGTAGCAAATAAGGATTCCCCTGGCTTGTTTTCTTGTTTAGAATATCTCTATCTTGGCCAAGGTACCTCTAGGATGTGCTATTGGTGTCGCTCTGTCTCTTGTTGTCCACCTGTACAAAAACTTTCTCTAGTTACTACACTATTGTGCATAAATGGCCACCCAACCATAGGGATTTCTTCACACAATAGATATTGTAAAGAATACCCAGGATGCAAGGGGATTGGAGTAGGTTTTACTTAATGAGAAGCTCAGCCTGAGTTGGAGTGGCAGATATGAGCGTGATTCAGCTTGATCACTTTCACCAGATATGTCAAGGGTTTTGGTCTGAGGTTCCGTTATGGGCTTTTAAAGAACATTCTTCATAAAATATTCCGTTCTTCAGTTAGATTGCTGGTGAAAAGAAGATATTTACCTTCAATGGAGCTTGAGAAATTTGAGGCCTTAAGTACTTCCACTTTGTGGATCCAAAGTTGATCATGATATTTGGGAAATTAGTAAAATTGCTCTGCAAAGATAGAGTGGACCCTTGTTTAATGCAAACCCTCAGCTTTGAGCAGGATTTTGATCCCAGGTGGTGGGGGTGGTCACTATTTAGCGCAAGAAGTACAGGCCAAGAAAGTGATATGCCTTTTTCAACATTGCCTCCTCTTCTGTTTCAGAACAAAGATTTGCCACAGAGAAATACAGTCCAGTCTAGGGAGCTAGAAATCTGGTACTAGTGTCTTGCACATTGAAG
This sequence comes from Tenrec ecaudatus, assembly GCF_050624435.1. NCBI lineage: Eukaryota > Metazoa > Chordata > Mammalia > Afrosoricida > Tenrecidae > Tenrec > Tenrec ecaudatus. The sequence goes on from NW_027459491.1 coordinate 117,869, forward strand.
CATGACAAGGAAGGACTTCAACTTCTGACTGGGTCGTGAACCAAATCCATTCACCTGACTCCAAGCAGGGTGAGCATCCCTGGGGTTCCTGGGGTCAGCACTGGGCAGAGGAGTTTGAGGGGAAGCAGGAGGGATCTGAGCTTTCTGGGGTCTGAACCCAGGAAACACCAGTGTACAAGAACCCAGGCTGCCCCATTGGTCGGGGTCCGAGCAATTTGCGCATCTCCCGGAATGATAGAATTTGCTGATAATGTAACCATGTATAATTGTATTAGAACTTAAATTGTGAGCACTCCAGTTTGCAAAAGGCGGGTGGCATAGTGGTTACAGATTGGACTGCTAACTGCAAGGTCAGCAGTTCAGAATTACAAGTCAACCCTGAGGAGAAAAACAAGGTTTCCAATCGTGGTAAGAGTTATAGTCTCCGAAATCCACAAGGGGCCATTCCACCTCCCTTTAAAGGGTCACTGTAACCAGAATCCACTCTGTGGCACTGAGTTGGGTTTAAGGTTTGCATTGCTGATGACAGTGACAACTCTGTCCATTTGCTGCCTCCCCAGTTTGATTAAGCCTCCATTGAATTCCTTTTGATAATTAGCCAAGAATGTAGATCATCTTACCCTTGCGGAAAATGCCTTACAAAATAGATTGCCTGCACTCCTCTCCATCCATCCCCCTCCAAGGGCCTGCCTAGATGTATCCTTGATGGAGCTCACCTAAGCGAGGACAGCACAGGGGCCATTGTTATGAGTCTGGCCTTGATTGCCTCAGTTTGAAGGCCCTGGACCAATCTTTTAAGTCTTTCTATCTAATAATGTGCCACGCCACAAGGGAAAGATGGGGCTTTCTATTCCTATAAAGAGATACATCCTCAGTAACTCACAGGGGAATTCTACCCTGTCCTATAGGGTTGTTATGAGTCAGCATTGACTCAATGGCAGTGAGTGAGTGCCCTGGCAAGTAAGCCTTGGGTATCTACATTGACTCTCAGTTTCTGGTTAGCGTTTCACCACTTCACCCCATGAACTTGAACTGCAGTGGATGAGGGTTGGGAGCTCTGGCTCTGGGGCTGCTTGCTTAAATTTTCACATCATGGCCCTGCCCCTGATGGGACCTTTGCCATTTGGGCAAATGAGCACAAGCCCAAGTTTCCTTTTCTGCAGTATAGGCTGAGGAAGGAGATGTCTCCTCTCTTGTGTGCTAACTGACTTTTACCAGTTAGTGTGAATTAGATCTTTCAAAGAGGAAGATCAGGGAGAAGGGGGAAGGATGAAGCAACTTGGATAGAGGTGAAGGCAGTGTGAGGGGTCAGAGAGAGATGAAAGGACCATCATGTCACCTTTGACTACTCTTAGTGAGGCTGGCTTGGAGTGCAGGAGACGGGGAGAGTGAGGACACGGGCTAAAGGCAGTGCTCATTCATTATTTCCGGGCAGAGTTCAGCCTTTGGCATGTTTGTTGGATGCTGGCGCTGTGTTCATCCAATGAAACTTCAAACTTCTGTCCTCTCATTAACCCTTTGTCTCCCCTTTGTTCACGATTTAAAACTTCTATTCTTGGGTTCTCTTTAGAGCCCCAGGAAATCAGAAGTCACAAGTCACTTCTGTTTACAGAGAGGCCCCCAATATGCAAAGGCAGGAGGGTGTTTTAACAGCACACCGGTCTAGTGGCTGGTCACGCCTATGCAGTACATTCTCCATCCCTTAGCTCAACAAAAGGAAAATCACCAAAGAAAAAAAATTTTCTTTTTCATGGATAATTACTTTTTCAGTTCCCTCCCCCACCCATACTCTGTGTGAATTACAATAGAACACGCACACACACACATACACACAATTTTCTGCCAGAATGTGTTACTCCAGTACATTCTACCCTCCTCCCTCACTGCCTCCTACCCTTTTTTCTCCTATCTACTTTCTTCCCATGACACCCAATGGACAGGTAGGGGAATTCAAAATAGACCCCAGTCTCAAATGTAGTTTAAAGCTCACTCACGCACTGCTATTGTGCCAGTTCTGACTCATAGTTACAGGATACAACTGTCCTTGTGGATTTCTGAAACAACAATTCTTTGTGGGAGTTGAAAGCTGCCCTTTCTACAGGAATGCAGCAGGTGCGTTTGAACTGCCAACCCTGCAGTTAGCAGGCCAATGTGAAGGGATTTTGCCACTTTGCCACCAAGGATCCTAAAGGTAGCATGAGGAGAACATTTATTAAATCTTCCATGGTACACAGGCAAGGGGGAGACCTGAACCACAGCTCTCGGGATTCTTGGTGCCTCGCAGTGGACAGTTCCAGCCACATCGGATCCAGGCTTCCCAAGATTTGCAGAGCCACCAGCATAGTCTTTGCTCCTCTCCAGGATTCACAATTGCTTCCTGGTTGCTCAGGTATGTAGGAGTTTAGTGGTTCTCTAATGCAATCATCCCATTTTGCAAAGAAGATGCTGATGCCCAGACCGGGGAGAAGATTATCGGAGGCCACTGAGAAGGACACCATCACCTCAAGTCCTTCTGACCCCCCACAAGTTTCTGCCAACAGCACTGAGCCCTGGGTTACCTACTCAGTCTTTTGAAGCCTTAGCCAGCTGATGCAGCTGCCAGTTGGATTGATCAGGGTATGTGACCCAGAGCTCCTTAGAACGCGCCCCCCCAAATGCAAATTTACTGCCATAGAGTTGATACTGATTCATAATGACCCTATAAGACAGGGTAGAACTTCCCCTGTAGGTTTCTGAGACTAACTTTCAGCCTTTCTCCTGAGAAGTGGCTGGTTGTGTGGTGGTTTAGACCTTGCAGTTAGCAGCCTTTTAGCATGAGAGGTAGGGTCTCATTTCTGTTCTGATTATGCTCCATTCTCTGAGATGCCAATGCCCAGGCTCCCACCCCTGCAGGTAGCAGTGAGATTTTTCTCACTAAACTGCGCTGGATGGGAAACTTGGGGCAAGTAGTGCATCGCAGCCAAGGAAGATCTCATTGACAATGCAGAACTTGAATAAGGCAGGAAGACACAGGAGTGGCCATCTGGCGGTGGGGAAAGTGTTCCAGGTAGGAGACAGTCAGTGCAAAAGGCCTTGTGATTGGGTTCTCCAAACTTCTTCCTGGAACAGCAAGGAGACCAATGTGAGTGGGGCATGACACTCTGTAGTATGGAAAGATGATCACTGTGTGGGCCTCCTGTATGATTGAGAAGCCAAGGGGAACTTTTAAACCCTAAGCCAGATCAATGCTCAAGGAAGCATTAGTCAAGACATCAAATGACACGCTGCATTGGCTAAATGTGCTACAACAGATCTTTTAAAAAGACTGAAGATCAAGGATGTTACTTTGAGGACACTGCCTTATCTTGTGCCAATTCTCGCCATGGTTGTTAGGTTGGAGTCCATTGTTGCAGCCATGGTGTCAGCCCATCTCCTTGATGGTCAGTCTCTTTTCTTGTGGACCTTCAGTTTTACCGAGCATGGTGTCCCTTTCCATGGACTGGTCTTTCCTGATAAAATGTAGTAGCTACCAGATTGGATGTCATGCCTTTAGAACAGTGGTTTTCAACCTTCCTAATGTTGTGACACTTTCATATAGTTCCTCATGTGTGGTGCTACCCCCAACTATAAAATTATTTTTGTTGCTACTTCATAACTATAATATGGCTACTGTGATGAATCGGATGACCCCTGTGAAAGCATTGTTCGACCCCCCCCCATGGGGGTCGCGACTCACAGGTTGAGAATCACTGCTGTGGAACATTTTCATCATAGAAGAGAGTTCGGTTGCACAGCTCTGAGTTAGAGGGTGAGACGGGTTATTTGACATTCATTTGCTGATGTGTTTGCGAACCCAGTGGAAACACTCGGGAATGAGCATCTTCTTTAGCCATTTTCCTGGATCATTCAAATGCCATCTACCCTGTGAATGCCTCACTCCATCCTTGGCTTTCCATACTTGCCATATGAAAATGGGATAATATTCAATACTTAGCATTATATATAACCCAGTATTTGGTAGTCTGCCTCAAACAGATGCGAGTCTCTCTTTTTTTCTACTAATATTTAATTTTGATATGTGAAAACATACAAAGCAAAATCTGTTCCATTTCAACCCTTTCTGGACACAATGTTCAGTGACATTGGTCACACTCTTCATATTGAATTAACATTCTTGTTCTTTCTATTCAAGGTGTTTCCTTTCATTTTACTTAATCTCTCTGCCACAACCCTCTCACACATATTTTGAATTATCTGTAACCCATTTAGTTTTGTGCTGATTTTTTAAAGACTGCAATACTCAAGGATGCAATCCTTTAAGAGCTAAATTGTTATTTAGTTTAAAGATGACTTCAGGGGACAGTTTCAATTCAAGGTTTGAAGAGTAACTCAGGGTCATAGTCTCTGGGACTCTTCCAGTTAAGTAAGTCTAGATAATTAAAGAATTTTAAATTACATTCCACAAGGTTCTCCCTTTCTATCAGCATCCTTAGGAATCATGGTGCTATGGTGCCTGCTAACCTCAAAGTCAGTAATTGAAACCACCAGCCACTCTGCAGGGGAAAGCAAAGGCTTTCTGTTTCCTTAAAGAATAGCAAGCGAGGAAACCACAGGGGGTGTTCTATACTGAGTCAAAATTGACTCCATGGCAGTGAGTTTATGTTGTTATCGAAAAAAGAACACATTTTAATGGGGGCTCTGACAGATAATATAACAATCCATAAATCAATTAGATCAAGCGAGTTTGTACATATGCTGCCACCATCATTTTCTAAACACTATCATTCTATTCAACCCCTTTGATATCAGCTCCTGTTTTTTCCCTCTTTCCTCAACCCTCACACCCTTACTAAATTATATATAAATTAATATCTTTATACACACCGTCTTCCGTGTCCCTCTACCCATATTTCTGTTATTCGGCCCCTAGGCTGTGTGTGTGTGTGTGTGTGTTCTAAATCCATCATTGTTATCAGTTCCCTTTCCCTCCCCTTCCCTACACAGCCACCCTGTGCCCTCATGGTATCTGAGTCAGTTCGAGTTAACTAGAGAAGCACATTCATAAACACTCATGTGTCTTAAAAAAGCTTTATATAGAAGAATAATTGTATATTAAGAAAACATCCCAGCCCAGTCCAGACCACGTCCATAAGTACGAAATTAACCCATATATCCGATAACAGTGTGTAAATTTTTTCAGACTTATGCAACACATGCAATGACACCAAGTGCTGGAAGATCACAGGGCAGTCGGTGGAATGTCTTATGGACCCAGTGGAGGTGGAAAGTGGCATGGGTCTCCACATGACTCCTCGCCATTCAAGGCTCTGGCTGCCGTCAATGTAGATCCATGTATCTTGTCAGCAGGAATATCAAGTTATGGGTGTCTCTCACCCCCAGGAAAGAATACAGGAGTTGCCAGAATCCTCAAGAGAAGGCCATGCCCACATTGAGACCTCACTGGCTATGGCTGAGTGACAGTCTGGACTCCACCCCTATGCAAAATGATGGGAGATTAAAAAGCTACCACAGTATCGCTACTCCCATTACTTTTCCTGAGGATTTTATCTGTCCTGGATTCTGTGCGTGTTGCTATTTTTTTTAATGATTTTTCTTTCTGCATCCATCTGTGGTGTCCCTGATCTGAATGCTACTGATGCAGTATCTGTGAGTCTCCTGTGAGCAGGGACTGTGTTCTCTACATCTGGGTCTTCTTAAAGCTTTGCAAAAAGTTGTCATTTGAATAACACTCAATAAATATTTGTTGAAGGAATGGCATTGCAGGTGACAGTCAGTACCTATTCTCCCATCAGTTATATGGTTGGCGGTCTTTTTACCTCTCAGACATATTCCTGAATCATTACAATGTGAGGGTCTGAGTCTGGTTATATTATTGGGACATGTAGTCAAAAGACAAAATATGTTTGCCTAAAGCACCTTTTGAGTATGATGTTTCAATAAAATAAATTGGACAGATCCTGGCAGCAGACGTGTTTCAGCCACTCACAAGCTATGTGGCTTTGAGTAGTGTACCCTAAGCTCTGAATTCAAGGTAAGTAGTTTCAATGGTCAATATGCATGTGAGAGCTGGACAGTGAGTAAGGAAAACTGAAGAAGAATCAATGCATGTGAATGATGTGCAAACAATACAGAAAGTCGTCTGGGCTGTCAGAAGAACAAGCAAATCCCTCTTGGAGGAAGCACGGCCAGAATGCCCCTTAGAAGTGAGGATGGCAAGTCTTCATCTCACATCCATTGGACATGCTATCAGGAGAGACTGGTTCTTAAGAAAGGACATAATGCTTGTTAAAGTACAGGGGCAGCAAGAGGGAAGAAGACACTTGATAAGATGGATGTCCACAGTGGCTACAGCAATGGGCTCAACATGGACCAACGACTGTGGTGATGACACAAGAGCAGGCAGGGTTTCATTCCGTTGTACAGTTCGGGTCTCTGGTACAAAGGAAAATAAGTTGCCCTATCCTGTGGGGTCGAGGCTATTGTGCCTGCTGTGTATTTTGTCCTAAGGACTTGCAGTGTTGTTCTTTATACAGTGTTGTTGTTATTAGCTGCTTTTCGGTCCATTTTGACTCATAGCGACCCCCATGCATTTCAGAGTAGAACTGCTCCATAGGGTTTTTAAGGCTGTGACCTTTTGGAAGCAGATTTTCAGGCCTACCTTCCTTAGGCACCTCTTGGATTCTGGGTGGGATTTAACTGCCGACTTCCTGGGTGCTAGTCAAACACTACCCAGGGAGACCTCCCACTGAATAGTGTGAGTGTATTCCCACCTAGGGTGCTCCTCTTCCAGTACTTGTTTGGACGGTATTCTCTTTTGATCCAAAGGATTACATGGACTCATTTTCAGTAGTACATCATCAGGTCTTTCTTCCCAGTGTGTCCTAGCTTGGATGCTCTGGTGAAGCGTGTCCAGAGTGGCTTGCTCTGGTTATAATCTTAGCTGGTGACACTGCTTACAGCAATCACAGCTATAGACAAATGACAACATGATGACAAACTGACAGATGGGTGGCAGCCTAGGGAAGGAATGATCAACACAACACAACACAGCCTGAGTGGAAATTGAGCTACGGAGTCTCTGAGAGTCCAGGCTCTTCGTCCTGGCACAGCCTGGGGCAGGGCCTGGAGCCAGGAACTGTGGCTGCTGGGGTGAGGACCCCCAGCTTCCCCACCTGGCATTCCCTCCCCAAACACAGCTGGCAGCCTGTGGGAATTGTCTTTCCCCTTGCACATGACAGCACTGACGAGCATAACGCAAACCTGCTGGTGGTTAATGACATTTTGAGGCCGCTGCCCACCTTTGGTTGAGGGAATTTGCCAGTGTTCGGAAGTTGTTGGGCTCTAACGAAATGCAACCCCTGCAAGCAAGCATTGAGTCAGTGCATGAGGTGTGGGGCACTCTGACATCCCCGTGTGACCGTGAAAAGCAGGCTGCGGAGCAGTGGTGGCTGCTGAGGCTCCTTTCTCCTGGCAATACTGGCGTGCTGAAATGGTGGGCTGATTTGCCATGGAAAGCAGGGTTTCATGGGAACTTGAGGATTAAGAATCCACATGCCTGCAATCAATATTGTATGTTCATCGTATAATTTACTTTGAAAGGGAGACGACACAGTTCTCCGAATTTTGGGGTGAAGTAAACCACTTTTCCAAAGGAGTAAGTGGATTTCTGTGTTTATAAATCATGCCCACCACTTGGGAGTGCAGAGGAGGATATGGGAGGATGGTAAAGAAGAGCAGCAGGAGAAGACCTGAAGACCTCATGTTTCCTCAGGGTCAGGGTCAGGGGAAACCAATGTCCCTGGAACACCACTGTCTCTCTGGAATAGTATTAGCACAGCTTGTTATTTGCATACTGTACTGAGTTCATTCTGACTCGCAGCGCCCCTGTAGGGAAGAATAAACATGCCCCAATGAGTCTCTGAGTCTATAATTCTTTACTCAAATAGAAAGCCTCATCTTTTTTCCATGGAGGAACTGGTGGATTCAGAACTGCTGACCTCGTGGTTAGCAGGCCAACACCGAACCTACTATACCACCAGGACATTTCTGATTAGCCTAGAGACTTTCAAATGGATAGAACAAGACCCATCCCAACCCTGTTCACTGCTATCAACCCCCCTTTCTGTGAAGTCCCCACTACGTTCTGTGAAGTTCACCACTTTCTCCGTGTGTGTGTGTGTGTGTGTGTGAGAGAGAGAGTTATAAAAATAGGAACTTTGACCCCTTTTTAGAACTCTTGCAATTCCAGGGCTTGTTCAACAAAGCACGAATCCCCAGTGTCTTCAACCTGAATTGTCCCATGTGGTAATACACATTGGGGTTCCAGACACACTGAGCTAATGAGTGAGTGGACACTACTGTGCTATCTAAACAAACCCTGTGTGACAGGGCTGCACCTGCCTTACTTAATTGAATAACCAGAACCGTTTTCTAAAATAGGTAATATCAACTTAATCTCCCTGCCATCGAGTCACTGCTGATGCATAGCGACCTTGTAGGACAGGGGAGAATTGCCCCCATGAGTTTCTGAGCCTGTAACTCTTGACAGGAGTAGAAAGCCTCATCTTTCCCTCACTGATTGCTGCTGTTTTCGAACTGCTGAGTTTAAGGTTAGGGACACAATGTGTAACCCACTACACCACCAGGAGATGCTTGTGTCAACTTTCTATATAAGAAAATGAAGTGTCGCCAGGTTCGATGCCATCTTCATGGTCACTGCTGTATGTGAGTCCAAAGTTGTGGGCCAATACATCTCAAGGAGAATCGCCTGCATATCCAATGACACATCCCCGCACCAAACCCGATTTCCTTTTCTACTGATCAGCCTTGCTTAATGACTTGGCCAAAGTGAGCAAGCATAAATCCTCCCAGCCTCCCTTGCCAGGCACAGTGTGGGTCCCGAGAACAGTGTTTCTTCTACAATGGGAGTGCTCTTGCTTTTGCCACACTGGGCAGATTCTATGAATATTTTGACTTTTTTTTAAACTTATTTGATAATAGAGCATGTTTCCCTTTTCCCTTTGTATGAGATGACAAAATTTCACTCACTTCCTAGTCATCCAAGGAAAGAGTAAACTTCCCTGCCCTGCCAGCAAAGGGCTTGGCCAATAGAATAAAAGTGGAAGGAGTTGTGTGCCACTCTAGATCAGAGGTTTTAAGAGAAATGGTCCTTTTGTTGCTTACCTATCCTTCAAGAGGAAGGAACCCTGGTAATATAGTGGTTATGTGTTGGGCTCTTAACCTCATGAGTCACATGCAAGTTTTCAATTTCAAAGCCTGATTGTTCCCCTGCACAAAGCTAACAGAGATAAGCAACAACTGCTTGTAGGCTGGAAAGATTGCCCAAACATAGTGTACTTAGGGGATTTCTTACTGCCAGGAGAAATACAGGCGATGTGGCAGGTGACGGTCCTAGTATCTCTCAGCTGCCAATCAGAGGCAGGTTCTGAGCCTTCAGTCAGGGCCACTGGAGGAAGTGGCTCATGGTGCTGCTGCCATAGTCCATCCCAGGTCAAGCCCTCTGAGGTGCTGGGTAACAGAGTTTTGGATTGGCACTCAGTGAGGGCTACTTCAAAGCTCCTTCCTTTCTTAAACTTGCTCCTGCAACCACATTCTTTCTGAAGGTCCTTGTCAGTAAGCCGAAATCCCAACCAATTTGCTAAGTCAGGACAAAATGCAAAATTGATGCTACCAAGAGACATTAAACCACCTACAACCTTTTAGACCATGTCAACAGATCATCTGTAGCCTCAACTGCAGAAACATTTCACTAAATCATCTCTGTTTCTCCACAAAGATTAGGAATGGCCTTCTATCTTTTAAAAACAGATATTGGTCTGGCACCACTTCGGTTCCAGCTGAGGTAATGGATTCACCTGAGCTAAGCTCTAATGAGGATCACTTAATCTTCATTCAAGATATATGTCATGAGGACTGTAGATCATGCAGGGACTGCACAATCCCTCTGTGTCGGCAGCGGCTGCATCACGGCCTGGCCCATTGGGAAGAGAGATGGACCCATGGCAATTATAAGGAAAGATGCTGAGGGTGCTGGGGTGGTCTAGGGATACCGGAAAGGAACTATTGGGCATGGAGGCAATTATGAAGGGTTCTTTTTTCCCATGGACCAAACCCATGCCAGTTGCCATGAAGTTAACTCTGATTCATAGGGACTCCTTTGGGCCAGAGTAGAACGACATTCTGTTGTTTTTTTCTATAACTGATTTTGTTGTTGTTGTTTGAAATGCAGCACCAGGCCTTTCTTCAGAGACACTTCTGGCTGGGCTTGAAGCTCCAACCTATGAGTTAGTAGCCCAGTATGTTAACCAACTGCACCACCCAGGGACTCCTCCATGTGGCTAAAGAATGACTTAAGGACTTCCCCCACAGACCAAAACCAAAACCAAATCCACTGCCATGGGGTTGACCTCATATATGGCACAAGAGACTGGCTCTGCGGATTTTCAGAACTGCACATCTTTACTGGAGCAGAAAACCCTCATCTTTCTCCCATGGAGTAGCTGGTGGGTTTGAACCATTAACTTTGCCATTAGCAGCAGCCCCACTCTTAACCCATTATACCACCAAGAGTGGTTCAATTTGGAAAAATAGTATGTGATCACCTATCTATGAAGGGAAACCCCTCTCATAGAGTGCACTTACACAAATGAGAAAGAAATAAGTCCCCGAATGCCCGTCTTAATCAACAATCTGGGCAAGGGTGTTCTGGGAAGCAGCTTTCAAATGTGGCTGGAGATTATAAAATTAATCAACCTAATCCCTGTTTTAAAGAGCCCTGGTGGTACAATGGCTAAGGACTGGGTGGCTAAACAAAAGACTGGTAGGTTGAACCTACCCATGGGCTCTAAAGGGGAAAAGACCTGACGAGCTGGTCCCATAATGATCTCAGCCTAGGACACCTTTGGGGGCAGTTCTACTCTGTCCTGTAGGGTCACTATGAGCTGACATCAACTTAAAGACACACAGCACGTTTGACTCTACGTCATTTTTTGATAGAGTTTGTGCAGAGCATTCTGAGTAGAAAACAGACTCAGGGGCATCTGACATCAACCAGCAACAGTCTCTTTCCTTGAGAAAGACTGTGGAAAGGGATGAGGAGGGAGCTTCCAAAAGCGTGTGGAAAAATGATACGAAAAAATAATGGAATTTTGCCATGAGCTTTTTGAAGCTCTCTTCATGAGAGCTAGTCCTCCATGGAGGTTTCTAGAAAAGTGAAACACGAAGGAAGAGGCTGGTAAGTCCCACTGAACAATTCCAGGGGAGATTGGGTCTTGACTCAGAGTACTTGAGCATTCTGGCTTATTCCTCCAAATAGCAAATCAGACTAGACCAGGTTCTGAGACTCAGGGAAGGCAAATAAGACACACCAGGCCCATGATTCAGACTTATGGGGAAAGTCACACTGGAGAGGGAAGGCCTCTTTACCTTGTGTGCCTGACAAGTGTCTCATTTGCCTCATCTAAAACCCAGCCCTGGATTAAAGGCTAACAGTACCAGCTTCAAACTTGTGTTTGAATCTTGTCTCTGTCACTTATTAACTTAGCCACCTTAAATCCCTTCCTCTAGTTTTCCGTCTGTAAATGAGGCACAGTTCCAATCATAGGGCCTTCAGTAAATGGCTATTATTAGCTAGGCATGCACTCCTGTTTTCTAGGCGAGAGTTCTCAGCCAGGTTTTTGTGGGAGCTTGTTCTTCAGGGTATTGTCATAGATGAGTGTGTCACCCAGATTCCTCTCAGGGCCAAGTGACTGATTTCCCCAGCTGCGGAGAGAGCCACTGATAGACAAGGTCCCAGCTGTCTGGCCCCTATCAGGATTGCCTCAGCTGATGAGAGCTCATCCAAGGTCTGCTCCTTCCCCAAACTAACCTTCATCCAACGACTTGTCAATGTAGGGGTATAAATGGCATAGTGGAGGCATTTGACCCCCCTGTAACTTCACAAAAGGCAATGGAGGAAAATCAAGATAAACAGCCCAAGGCTGATTCCTATGAGACAGAGATCAAAATGCCTCCACCCTCCTTTCTTTTCACAGTTTCTGACACCAACCATCCCTACCATGACACTCTCTTCTTCTCTGCTGGGTTTGATAATCCTTAAGTGGCAATGGCCACACAGAACTCGTAAACAATACTTATGTTTCTGGGGTTAATTGGGGACCTAGCAGGTGACAATTCAGGATCAGAAATGACTGGGGATATAGTTCTTCAGTCAGGACAGTCTCTTCCCAGTGGTGCCCAGAGGCAGAACTTTATCTGGTCCTTGGCCTCTGCCCTGCAGCTCCTTGACCTCTGCTCTGCTTGGGACCGTGTGCAAAGTTCTTTCAGCTCTGCTGATAGGTGCGTTGAGGCAGCCCGCTTTGTCTGGAAGCCTTGACCCAAAACACTCAGCTTTCTCCTTCTGTGTGCTGGCGAGCTCCCTGTTCTGGGGTCTTGGTGCTGCTGCCTGTGCTTCCATGAGCTATTTATCTGCCACTGTTTTTCATTGTCTCCTGATGCATCCAGTGTCAGGGATCTCTGTCTCCTGGACAGAGGTGGTGCTCAGAGTAATAATCCTGGGTCCAAAGAGCACACTCCACTGCTGGCTTGTCTTTCTCAGTGCTCTAGAACCTCCACTTTCTGTTTCTGAGTTAACTCACCCAGGATGACCAAACCGACCAATCCCCACATTAGGGGTCTACAGGTCTTATTTGAATGGTCTCACCTCTTCGAGGATGCCATGCACCTTACTGATATTATTAGCATGCTATCTACTTCCCTCTGTGGCATAGTTCCACCCTGTCATTGGTAGGAGTTACAAAGACTATAGCTAGAGGAGAACTAGTAAGCAATTCACTGCAACGTATTAGGCTACAAAGTCCCAGGCTACTGGTCACCACTTGGCCAGGTCCCAGTTACAGAGCTCCCAGTGATGGCTCCTTTTGCATATCAATGTGGCCAGGCTATGGTGCTCAGTTTTTTGGTCAAACAAGCATTCATATATTTGCTCTTGTTTTTTAAACATTTTATTAGGGGCTCATACAACTCTTATCACAATCCGTACATATACATACATCAATTGTATAAAGCACATCTGTACATTCTTTGCCCTAATCACTCTCAAAGCATTTGCTCTTCACTTAAGCCCTCTGCATCAGGTCCTCTTTTTTTGTCCCCTCCCTCCCCGCTCCCCCCTCCCTCATGAGCCCTTGATAATCCACAGATTGTTATTTTGTCATCTCTTGCCCTTTCCGGAGTCTCCCTTCCCCCCTTCTCTGCCATCCATCTCCCAGGGAGGAGGTCACATATGGATCCTTGTAATCAGTTCCCCCATTCCAACCCACTCACCCTCCACTCTCCCAGTATCACCCCTCACACCCCTTGTCCTGAACGTATCGTCCACCCTGGATTCCTTGTGCCTCCAGCTCCCATATACACCAGTGTACAGCCTCTGCCCTATCCAGTCCTGCAAGGTAGAATTTGGATCCTGGTAGTTGGGGGGAGGAAGCATCCAGGATCTGGGGGAAAGCTGTGTTCTTCATCGGTACTACATCGCACCCTGACTGACCCATCTCCTCTCCTAAAGCCCTCTATGAGGGGATCTCCAGTGGTCGACATTTGGGCCTCTGGTCTCCACTCTGCACTTCCCCCTTCATTCTCTATGGTATATATATATACCCATATACACACAGATATATATATATATATATATATTCTTTTATTTTTGCATGATGCCTTATACATGGTCCCTTTGGCACCTCGTGATCGCACCGGCTGGTGTGCTTCTTCCAGGTGGGCTTTATTGCTTCTGAGCTAGATGGCCGCCTGTTCACCTCCTCTATTTGCTCTTATGAAGGAGTTGGTCTCAAGCAAAATAGAATACCTTCCATAATGTGGGAAGGGGTAAACCTATCAGCCAAAGGCCTTCAGCGCAGAAAGGGAGTTTCCCTAGGGTGTGTTCTGACCATTCTTATTCTTGTCTTTTCCCATCACCTAACCTATCGATTTTAGGATGAACATCTACAGAGCTCTTTAGGCTGTTGCCTGACCTCTGAATTTGGAACTTGCCATTCCCCTATGTGAGCCAATTCCTAGAAATAAGCCTCACTCTCTGGGGCACTGGTGTCGTAGTGGGTGGCCCATTGGGCATCCAACAGCCAGGACATCAGTTTGAAAACACCAAGGGCTCCTTGAGGGAAAGATGAAGCTTCATAATCTCCTGAAGAGTTACAGTCTCCAACGCCCAAAAGGTCAGTTCTATACTGTTTTACACAGTCACTTTGAGTCCACCTTGATGGCAATGAGTGGCTGGTGCAGTGGTTAACCATAGGAGCCCTGGTGGATATATCGATATCTCCAGTTACAGCTATATAACTGGTTTGGTTTCTCTAGGGAACACTGACTATGACACTCTCCATAGGTAGGGCTGAGACCTCTGTTGAGATTTCCCTCTTGTACCCTTCCTGGATTCCCCCCACAGGTGCTTATTCCCTGAGCATTCCTCAATAAATGTCAGGAATCCAGAGCTAATTCCATCACAGGGTCTCCTTCTTGCAGGGAGTCTGAATGGCTTCCGGGGAGTATGAACTGCAGTCTCCATCCAACTTCCTCCTTCTATTTCTATGATCTGGATCTTATTTGGGGCTCATTTGGTTGTAAACAGGCAAAGAGACCAATACTTGGAAGAGAGAATCCTAGGAAAATGGAAAGGTGGGGAGAACAAGAGGACAGCTGGCTCTGTCGACCGTTCCTGACCACCACTGGCATGTTCCTGTGTTCTTTGTGTCTGTCTCTCAGGGCACATGCTGTAATCTCGCAACATAGACAGCCTCCTCCACGTGGCGGGACATGTGCTTCTGAATTATGCTTCTTAGATGCCAGGCCACTTGCAAAAGCGGGACTTTCTTTTTCGTTTTTTGGTTGGAAATGCTCCAGAAAAAGCATCTAGTTGACCCATCTTATGTCAGTGTCTCCACTGGGCCAATGAAAACTTCCTTGTGACCGTATTGAAATGTGGTGTCTTCCCCAGGGAACTGATATTTCAGCCAGTGAGGTAGTTCACAGGGACAGATAAGAAAGGGGGTTGGGACAGATTAAAATAATAATAATGTCTATTTGCAAAGAATAGGGCCTTGTTATTTTTCGGATGCCCCCCATCTGAACACCCTACCACTGAATATAGGCAGGAGGTAGGGCCCACCTGTCACTCAAGCTGCTAAAAATGTACAGCACTTGCTGTAGCAGCTGCTAATGTGCCCGTGTATTAGCACTTGGCACCCACCACTCCCATAAATGCCAATGGTCTCACAGGAAGCACATGTAACTCCCCACACAGGGAACAGTCATTGAGCAGACAAGGAAGTTGACATCCTCCAGGACCTAATGCCACTTTAACCAATGACACATGAGGATAGGTGGAGCCACACTCCAGTTCCCTCAGCCTTTGGGTGGGACAACTACAAGAGGATTTATACTGTCTCTGGGAACCTACTCAATGACATTTCTTTATCGGCCCCCTCCTTTGCTCTATCAGTATTACCCTTCTCTACTGGTCCTTCCTGGAGGCACCTCCCAAGGAAACAATAGTCTAGCTGCCATTCCAATTCTAGTGGATTCCAATTCTTGGTGATCGCATTCATGTGAGTCAATCAGAACTGTGCTTTCTGCAGATTCTTTCTCTCCCCTTTTTAAGAGTAGTTTTAAGGACACTGTGAAAGCTTCCCACCATCCAGTTCCAGAACATTTTCATCGACCCTGCAGCCATTAAGCAGTCATTCCCCATTGCCCCTCCCACCCCACCCTGGGAAACCACCAATCTACTCTATGGCTCTACGGGATTTACCTGGCCAGCATTTTCCCTCTAAATGGACTCACAATACATGGCATTTGGTGTTTGGCATCTTTCACTTCATGTCTTGCGTTCACCTGTGTTACAGAGTCTGTCCGAATCAAAGGCCTTAGTTTTCTTGTGGCAGACTATATGTATACCCCACTCTGTGTAGATCATATTTTCTCTATTCTTCTACTGATGGGTATTGTTGGCTTATTGTTTACCTTTTGCCCATAGTGATTAGTGCAGCATCCATCTGGGTACTCGTCTTTCATTCTTTTAGATATGCACTTGGGAATGGACACCCTGGATCAGCTGGCAAGGGTTCATGACCAAGTGGGTTATGTTGGGCTGCTAACCGTAAGGTCAGCATTTTGGACCCTTTAGCTACTGCGAGATAGAAATGCTCTCATAATGATCCACAGCCCCCCCCATACCCACCAGCCGCAGTTCTACTCTGTCCTTTCGGGTTGCTGTGAGTCAGAATCGACTCGATGGCAGTGGTAGTGATGAAGCCAGCGACTTGAGAGTGGAACCAGGGACCGTGGAGAATTCTGGCAGTAGCCATGGTGTCCTCACTACCCAGATGCCAGCAGCCACCAGTGAACAAAGGAGGCACAAGCAAGGTTCTCGTTGACTTCATGCTGGCGACCCGGCTGCCCCTGCTTCCTCAAATGCCATTTCCTCAGCTTTACTGGCAACGGGGTGTACTCCCTATTATCATGTCACCAACTCTTTCAATGGTCCACCTAGCCAGGTGTGATTGCAGACACTCACTGTGCAGCCACCATCAGCGAAGGTGGCTGCCCACCTCATTTGTACACATGCAAAGAATGTGATCATTCTTGGCACTGGTGTCCTTAGTCATCCTGGTTGGTATATTTACATCCTTGGGGAGCTGGGTCAGTGAGCAAGCGCTTCTCAAGGTGCCCATATGATCTGTTTACTGAGAGTGCCAGCCCAAGGATCTGACTTGCCACCCACAGTGAACGCACCTCTGAGGCAAAGGGGAAGGCTTCTTTCTAACTGGGAGACCAGCAGGTCTTCTGCAGACATCACTCCCCTGCAGCACTCTGATCCAAGACCTTTCATATTCCAAAGAGCAGCATTAAGATTCCCATCTGCCACCCAGTCAGACTCACATGTGCGAATTCTCTTTTCAGAGCAAGACAGCCAATGCAGTGAGCTGGGTAAAGGGGCAGTCTCACTCTGAGGAGACTCAGCCAGCAGT
Organism: Tenrec ecaudatus; assembly: GCF_050624435.1. Classification (NCBI taxonomy): domain Eukaryota; kingdom Metazoa; phylum Chordata; class Mammalia; order Afrosoricida; family Tenrecidae; genus Tenrec; species Tenrec ecaudatus. The sequence goes on from NW_027459491.1 coordinate 134,926, forward strand.
GTAGGGACAGGGAGTGAAATGTGCAGCTTCCAGCTGCCACCCAAGCCTCCTTAGTGCAGTGGAATGAGAGCAAAGAGATAGTCCTTTGTGACTCTTTGACCTCCTTCCTGGCCTTGGTGGAATTAACACTGCTCAGTGTCAGTCTCTTCTGAATATACGGAAAAGATAGCTCAGAAAAGAATAGAGTTAAATAAGAGCAGGACAGAGTAAGGTGGCTTCATGGTGTTGCATTTGTGTGTCTCAGAGCCCATCCTGGCTCACAGTGACCCTCTGTGACAGAGAAGAACTGTTCCACAGATTTTTCTAGGCAGAATTTTAAGGAAATGTACCTAGCAGCACAGTGGTTGCATGTGCGGCTGTAACAGAGAGACTGGCAGTTTGAACTCGCTGATCCCCATCGAGAGAGTGAAGACGTGACTGCCTGCTCCCATGAAGACTCCTATCCTGTTGTTGTCTGTCCATTTGTGGTGCTGTGGTGAGTTGTGTGTTACTGTGATGCTGGAAGCCACGTGACTGGTATTTCAAATGCCAGCAGGGTTACCCGAAGCGAAGAGGTGTCAGGGAAACTTCCAGGCTAAGAACAGAATACAAAGAAGGGTCCCACTGCCCACTTCAGAGGAAGTAGCCGCTGAAAACCCTAACACTATAGCACAGTGTGCCTTTCCTTCCCGTCACAGGGAGTCAGAATCGCCTCAATGGCACATAACAACCAACAACACCTTTGAGGAGGGAAATCTCCTTCAGTAGGGCTGGGTGAGTTTAAACTGGGTGGCTTCTTGGTTAGCACTTGAGCTCTGAATCATCTCACCACCAGGCTACCATCTTCATGATGCAGGCAAATAAAACCATCTTGGTCCTGCTCGGTATTGCCAGCGTCATCATGCTCTTTCTCCCATAAGCACATGTCTGGTGGTTGGACCACAGCAAACCCGGTTGACATTCTTTCCTCATCACCCTGTGTGTCAGAGCAGAAGTGAACCATGAAGTTTTCTTTGATTAAAAACATTTTTATTGTGATTTGGGTGAAGGTTAAAGAGCAGCTCAGCTGTCCATTGAGCAATGCATACACATTTTGTTTCATGTCATTGACAGCAATTCCCACAATGTACCATCACTTCCCCCACATCTTCTTGTTTCTTGTCTCCAAGCTGCCTTCATTCTCAACTTTTTTGAACTTCGTTCTTGGGGGAAATGCTGTCTTTTGATCTCATGTAATCTATTATTCTACGGTATTTGTATGTCTCTAATGTCATTGTTCCCATTATAGGCCTGTCTATTGTTTTGTTGAACATCGAGCCATGATGAGTTCAGTTCCAGACCTGCATGGTAACTAAGCACCATAGTCTTGCAATTTCACCAGCCTTTATCCAAACAGTAAGCTTGGTGTTTTATCATGATTTTGAGTTTTGCCCCACATTTCCCTTCTAGTCTAATCAAGCCCTTCTAATGTGATCTCTTTCATAGCAGTCGATAGTGGGAGCTAGGCACCATCTAGTTCTTCTGGTCTCCAGTGGTGGAGGGTGATCGTTGCTTGAGTCACTAGTCATTAATTCATTGTGCTCAATCAGTTCTCCTCTTCTGCTGTCCTCTGGATGGGGAGAGACCAACTGTTGCCCCTTTCCTGATTGCTCAGGAACTTTGAAAATCCCAGAGACGATGGTCCTGATCCCCCAGGCTCAACAACTCATTCCCTCACAGTTTTTGCATCTGTCTCAGAGATTTTTTCCACCCCCACCCAGTTTTATGACATTGGTCCCTGTATGCTCCACCATATACCTGGATCTATTTAACAACCAAGGTCAATACATTCTATAAACTTTTCAATGGCCGAGGATTCTGAAGAAGATTGCCAGGCTTCTCTTTCACAGCTCCTCTAAGTGGGTTGGGAATGACAACTTTTCCCTTAATAGCAGAGCTCATTAACTGTTTACACCCCTAGATACTCCTTACTCTTAGAAAACTCACTGCCATCGAATCCATGCTGACTCACAGCCAACTTATAGGGCAGAGTAGAACTGCCCCTGTAAGTTTGCCCCTGTGAGTGTCTTAAACTCGAACTCTTTATGGGAGCAGAATGCCTTATCTTTCTCCCACAAAGCAGCTGGTAGTTTCAAACTGCTGATATAGCAATTAGCAGCCCAACCTGTAGCCACTAGGCCACAAAGGCTCTTTTTCTTCTTAGCAAAGAGAGGGAAAATAAGCAAACGGAACATTCCCCTGGTGCTTCCCGTGGATGCTGTGATGGGAGCTGGATCCTGAAGGCCCGGATTGGCAGAAGCTCCATTTACACAGGAACACATGCCTCCCTTGTTAGTATTTGCATTGGGCAAGCAATTTCCTGCGCTGACATTTTGCATCTAGTTAAATGCCAGCAACTCCAGAGAGACATAGCTTTTACCTGTGGCTCTGCCCTTCTGGACAAGCCTTTGGTGCTCGAGGAGGCTACTTTCAGTCTATGATCTTACATGTCCTTTTGGATCCCTTCATCTCTTGTTTTTGTTTTGATTAACACAAACTGGATGAACAGCTTCAGGCTTAATATAATCGCTGCTGAATATTTCATTGGGAAATGTTCTTAAGAAGGCAGTTGGCATCCATGATCTAAGTGTATGCATAGAGATTTCTTTTCAGATGGTAAAGTGGCTTTGAATAATTATTGTTATTATTAGTGAATTAAAGACAAATGTGCCTCAAAATGTGAACATCAGGTGTGTGTGTGTGTGTGTGTGTGTGTGTGTGTGTGCATGTTTTAAAGAGCACATGGCTTGGTGATAGAGAGGGCGAAGCACTGGTGAGGAGCACATGACAGTGTTCAGAGAGATGACAAAGGGTAGTGATGAAACAAAACAGATTCCAAACTCACATCCTCTGCTCCCTGCCTCAGCGGGAGGTCGCAACAAGGAGCAGAAAAGCCAAGGGCATTTACTGCCCTCTCACAGCTGACAAGCGCCCCAGAAGGCACGGGGTTTTAATGCCAAGGCTTTGCTGCTGTGAGGTAGGGAGGGGGGCTTGCCATAGTTTCCACACGCTGACATCACAAATATACCGCAAGTGGGTGCCTTTAACACACCAAAGTCAATGTTCTCACAGCACCGGAGGCTGACAGCATCATGCCAGTGCACCAGCTTGATGGGCAGGCTCTTTTTGTCCATCCCTGGGGGCTGAGGGCTCGTGGGCGGTATTCTTGTTTTGACTTCAAAAACCTCCATGGTTGGTGGTCCTTGGAGCTCTTTGCCTTCTTCCCTTGGAGTTGGTTTGCTTCAGTGTTGAATTGAATCCTTTTGTATCAGCCAAGTGATTGGTGTAAGGTACAGCCTCTTTAATGTCACAAAGAAAATCTCTGCCCAGGTGGGATTACATCCACAGTAAAAAATCCCACTCCTGTAGAGCTCACTCCAGCTCATCATGGCCCTCTCCAGGGGGGTTCCATGGCTGGGCATCTTTATGGAAGCACACAGCCACAGTTTTTCTCCAGAGAAACAGCTAGTAGGTTCTGAACTACCGACTTTGTTGTGAATAGCCCCCTTCTTAACATGTGCGCCAGAAGCCCTGCTCTGCGGTTTGATGAGCAGCCCTTCTGGCCATTGCTAAGGGCTACATGACAAAGCCATTTGGTACAAGCAACGTTGTCTTCAGCAAAGAATGAGTTTAGCTGGCCTCAGTAGGATGCTCAGCAGGGAAGTGATAAACTGCTTGGCTTGGGTTTTATGAAGGAGAACCATGGGAGCTGAGATGTGCAGTCTCTTGATTTGAACCCAGACACTCTATCTCCCAGCCTGAACTCTCACCATCACACTCAACTTTTGGGGGGTCAAATGTTTGACTCACCTGAGAGATGTGCAGGTGAAAGCGTGCCCCAGAAACATCTCCCTCCCATCCCTGTCATCTCGGAGAGTTCTCCAGATAAGGATTGGTGGTTCATGTGAAGGGACATATTGTAGCATTTCCCTTGCACTTCTCAAAGGCAAGAAAATGACCCACAGCACCTCGAGTTGCCAGCAGTGTCAAAGGGGATGTGCTCCTTGAGACTCAAGCTGAGTCCCCAGGAGACGAGCTCTCAACTATGGAATTAGCGCTTTTGAAAAGGGGCAAATCTTCCAGCAGTTCTCTCTTCAGAGGCCTGGCTGTACGCTCTGCAGACTTGTGGGCACGCTCACTCTGGTCAACCCAAATTCTTGGGAGAGGCTAATCTGTCCCTAGAAAACTGGCCACATGCAAAAGCATAGAGACCAATATCTGCCTCCTGCTGGAAGGATATGGAAGGAGAAGGGTGGCTGGAGTCCTCTAGGAGGGAAGTTGAGAGCCAGGAGAGGCAGCAAAGCCACAGTTCCAGCAGGTGGTGTCCTAAGGCTAAGGGAGCTTCCCAAGGATCAAGTGAGTCCTGGAGGTGTCTGCAGCCCATCTTGCTGAGGGCCTCCATTTATTTCAAATATCTATGGATAATGGGAAGGGCCCCCAAGGCCCGCTGGCTGACCTCATATGATACACCGTGAACTATCCACCTTGGCATCCTCCAAAGTCTCTGAAAGCTGCAGCCCCTCCCACCCACTGGCAGCCTTCTTGGACAGGATTTCCTCAACACTGCTGCAACCATGGGCTCACACACAAGGACCATTGTGAGGACGGTGCAGGACCAGGTGGTGCTTCAATCTCTTGTGTGTACTTTTGCTATGAGTCAGGAGCTCACTCAATGGTATCTAACAAGTTATTGTGAGATGACATAAGAGGACTTCGTGGAGGCCCTTCCAAGAGAGGGTTGGAACATAGCATGGTAAGAGGCCTGGTCAGGAATGTGCTCATTGTTTCCATCCCCTTCTCCCGGAAGCCACTGCTCTAGGGAGGAAAGGCAGGCCCAGAGACAGGGAAGGGCTAGGGAAGAGGGAGCGATAGGAGAGCAATAGAAAAGACAAGTTACTCTCCCTCATTCCCAGTATAGCTCCTCAAACCTCAGGTAAAGCCTCTGATTCTGAGGCTTATAATAGGATCAGACTGAACATTTAATCCCTCAAGCTGCCTGGAAAGTGTGGGAGCTGATGAAGATGGCAAGAGGTGAAGAAGGAAGGAATCTACTGGTTACAGATGTGAAAGCATCTGTTAGTGAAGCCTTCTCAGTTTCTTATTGCCTTATCAATGTCATCAGTCCACTTAATGTACTCACTTTCCAAATGCCTATGAACCAATTGTACATACCTTGAGTTCTTTCTAGGAGGCAATATTAATATTCTCATTTCCGAGTTGAGGCCACAGAAGTTTGGACAACTTCTGGTTGTTGTTGTTGCTGGCAGGTGCTCATCAAGTTGGTTCCAACTCATAGCAACCCCTGTGCATACCGGAAGGTAGCATGGCCCTGTCCTGTGTCCTCCTCTCTGGAGGGCACTTGCCTCAAATCTTTAAATTCAAAGCTTCATGTTTTGTCAAATGAAATCATTTCTTCAGTCAATCTCAGAAATCTTTATGTAAAAACGTTGGAAACGCCTTTCACTCAAGGTCTAGGGAGGCTGAGTAAGGTGGGAGGGGCTCCGGGACAGATGGTGGGAATCACTCCTGCAGATGGGTGGTAGGTTGGCGAGGCCAGTCTGACTTGCCTCCCTGGTGACTGACCTCAACCAGCAATGGGCAGCTGGACACATGGCATGAAGTGACCTCTGGTCTTCGTGGTGGTGGATGCCAGTAGACCGTCAGGTATGGGAGACCCATGAGAAAATAGGTTACTTTTCTCTTTCTCTCCGAGTTTCTCTGCGATCTCTTTATGCTGCCTGAGCCCGCATGCATACTGACAAAGGCAGACATGTGCACACACATGGCAAAGTAAATAGAGACGCCCACATTCACAGACGTATCCATCCACGTGCAAATAGGCACATATGTGCACATGCATACCAAAGCAGACACAGACATCCATGAATGCACATATATTCGTGCAAACTGATTTTCATGGGGAAAAAGATCAGATCTATCACTGTCAAGTCCACTCCAACTCAAAGCAACTGTAGAGCACAGAGGAGAACTGCCTCATTGGGTTTCCAAAGCTGTCATCTTTTCAGACACAGTCAGCCACCACTTTCTCCTGCAGAGCAGCTGGGGTTTTCCAACTGCCGAACTTTCACTTAGCAGCTGAGCACTTGCTGATTTTCATAGGACTCTGGAAATCAGTTTCATTGCCTGCTAGTCACACCTCCTCTGTGAGTTAGCACAGCCTGGTAAGCTTGGAAGGAGAAAAATCTTCCTTCCCGAGGTAGTTGAGTGGTTTTCTCCTGAGGAAATGGTTTAGAAAAATATTTCCTTCAAGAAATCAGAACACTCTTGGAGATAAATTTCCTGCCAAAACATTTGTTTGCTTGACAACGAGACAAGTGAAGCAGCCCCTGACTTCCCCCTTGGGTCCTCTTTCTCATCATGACTGCTCTGCTCAGCTACAAGGCTCCAGGTCCTGGGATCAAGGGTGCCCTTCTATCTGGAACCTCACAGGGCTCCACTGTGAGTCAGGGAAAGACCTGGAAACTTGAGCATCCTGAAACGGGGCCTGCATAGCAATATCATCCGTCATCAGGCTCATCGTTTCTCTCATTTTTTGTAAGATCATTGAGCCCTTGGAGCCCTGAGAAGTTCTCTCAGAGGAAGCCATCCTCCTCCCATGAATCCAAGAGGGACTGCTTAAAGATTGTTGTCTTGTACTTACAGGAATACCAGCAACCAATTGCCATTGAGTCAACTCGGACTCATGGAGAGCCCAAGTGTGTTAGAGAAGTCCAGTCCCTAGAATTTTCCATGGCTGGGGTGGTTTTTTTTTCCAGAGGCATATCACCAGGCCCTTCTTGGAAGGCACCTCTGGGTGAACTCAAACCTTCAACCCGTAGTTCGCAGCCTAGCTCATGAACAATGCCATCCAAGGACGGTACAGTTCCTTGCAAATGGTCACCTGCAGTAGATGAACCAAGGTCAAGTAACTGCCTGAGAAACATCAACCAGAGGAAAGCAGAGTGAACCCCAGGGTTCTTGGGAAGAGGGCCAGAGAAAACAGCTTTCTCGGGACATCAGAAAGGAGAGGACTCCACTTTGTGGATGCCATAGAACAATCCCAAGCCAAGCATGGGTGAGAAACAGACCCCACCCAAACCCAGCGGGCTGGATTCTGTCGCCAAGTGTTGAACACCAGACATGGATATGACAGAGCCGCTAGTGGTCCGTGGAAAGAAACTGTTTGCCCATTGTCTGGTAGTTTTGCAGCATTTGAACAACCAGGCCTCTGCTGCCTCTTCTGGCCTGAAATATAATTGCAGCCATAACCGCCCAGCGCCCAGCGGTTCAATGGGTAGAACTCCCTGGGGAGGGCTAACTACCCAAATCATTTGGGAGATCATTTTAGGATTGTCCAGGAGATCTTTGGCTGTGTCTATTATATGAACGATGGTGTCTTTTTTTTTTTTAAAAGAAACTTTTTATTGTAAGGTGGGTTAAGATTTACAGAGAAAATCAGCTTTGCATGTAACAATTTATACACGTTTTGTTATGTGACATTGATGACAATCTCCTGCAATGTAATATCACTCATGCCATTGAAACTCTGCTTCCTGTTTTCATTCACCCTTCTCCCCTAACCTTGCCTGCCTTTTGAATTTGGCCTTGGGCAAATACTGCCTATTTGCTTTTGAATGGTGGATGGTTCTGAGGAATGTGTGCTCCTCAGTGCTATGATTCATTTTGGTGTAGTTGTTCTTATCAGGTGCCATTGAGCCAGTTGCAACCCACATTGACCCTATGCCAAACAGAAAGAAACACTACCTAGCCCTGAATTATTCTCCTAATTGTTCCCAAGCTTGAGCCCCTTGTTTCAGTCACTGTCAATCCATCTCCTTAAGGGGCTTCCTCTCTTTCACTGTCCCTCTACTTCACCTGGCATGATGTCCTTCTCCAGGCACTAGTCTCTCTTAATAACATGACCAAAGTATGTGAGAGGAAGTCTCACCATCCTTGCCTTTAAGGAGCCCTCTGACCATACTTCTTCTAAGACAGATCTGTTTGTTCCCTTGGCAGTCCATGTTACTTTCAATATTCTTCACCAGCACCACAATTCAAACATATCAATTCTTCTTCAGCCTTCCTTATTCAATGTCTGACTTTCACATACTTATGAAGCAATTTAAATTACTATGGCTTGGGTAAGGTGCACCTTAGTCCTCAAAGTAACATCCTTGCTTTTTAGCACTCTACAGACGTATTGTGCACCAAATGTATCCATATGCAATGCGTCATTTGATCTCATGATTGCAGCTTCCAAGAGCATTGATTATAGACCTCATCAAGACAAAAATCCGTGACAACTTCAACAAATAACAACAAATAAAACAACAACAACAAACTTCTCTATTTATCATGGTACCTATTGATCAAGTTGTGAGCATGTGTGTCTTCTTGACATTGAGTTGTAATCCTTACTGAGGGCTGCAATCTTTGATCCTCATAAGGTTCACTTTATAAACCTGTTTATTTTTCAGGGGGTTGAATTCAGTTCCAGACCTGAAGGGTGATGAAGGACCATAGTAGTGGGGATCTCACTAGTCTATCTAACCAATAAACCTCATCTTTTATCATTATTATTATTACTATTGGTAGTAGTAGTATGACTTTCAGTTTTCTTACACATTACTCCCCACTCTATCTAGCATCATGTACCATGATCCCTTTCAGAGCAGCTGTTTGTGATAGGCAGGCACCATTTAGTTCTTCTGACCTTAGCATCATAGAGGCTGAGGTACGCATAGTCCATTACTGATTTGGACTAATTGTTGCCAGGCATCTTGATTTTCTTCACTGTTATTTGCTCCAGACAGGGTGCAATAGTTTATTGTGCCAGCCTGGCCGATAAACACAAGTAGGATTAATCGAAGGGCAGAGGGATAAATGGCTTCGTGAGCCTCGCCTTGCTTGTTCTGTGCCTCAATTTAAAGGGGTACACTGCCTGTGGGATGCCTAGTTTGTGGACTGTGTCGCTGTAAGTTGAGGTCCATTTAATCCCACAGGATTGGAATGTTCGTCTCTGGAGCTGGGGACCGACAGTTGGTGACAGTTGGTGACTTGCCTTGCTGTTTGCTGCCTGGGTATATATAGCCCAGCTCTCTCTACAGAAAGGGACTGGCAACTGGCGGCTCTCAAGCCTTAAAGGACTGCTAGTGTCTCACTGTTTTATAATTTAACTATTAGTTTCTTGTGTTATCTATCTGTATATAATTTAGTGGTTCATTTCTTGTATTGTATATCTAGCTTTATAGATATATTTATATATAATTACTAGCAATATGGTTTTGTCTCTCTAGAGAACCCTGTCCAACACATAGGGTGAGACCAAGAACTGACTTTTAGTTTGCTACTCACTAGCTTTTGAAGACCCCAGTCACTTCCCTGATGGATACAGAACATTGTCTTTGTGAGCTAGTTTGTACCAATTGATCTTGAGGTCTCTCAGAGCTATGTTCCTGATCCCCCATATTTAGGACACGCTCCCTCAAGGGGTTTTGTTATAGCTAAGACATTTTCATAACTATGCCTCCTGGATGCACTATTATATTCATGGGCATATTTGTAGTATATGCTAATATGTATATAGAACTATTCTCTGGCAAACCTATATTTATTCATGGGGCTAGTCCCATTCTCCTTCCCACAACTGCTAAGATTTTGTGGTTTTTCTATCTATCTATTTATCTCTTTAGCTATCCTTGTATGTTATTGTTATTATTGGAGTATTTATTTCTGTTGCCTTTAATGCTTGTAGTCTACTGAGAAAGGATAGTGTTTTGATGTTCCAAATGTTTCCCATTTTCTGGGTTACATGACACAAACCAAGAGAAGAAGAGAAAAGAAAAAAAAATTAACCCAAGTAATAACACCAACAATAAAACCAATTTAGTCTTTTGGTTAAGAATTAGTCAGACTTTCCCACTCCTAGGCTAACCCTTGAAAGAAAAAGAATGAGATAAAAGACCATAGGGAGGAAGAAAGGAGAGTGGGAGGCAAGGGAATAAAGAAAGAAGGTGGCAGGGTTGTGTGAACAATTAATGTGGACCTTCTTTGATGTGTATTAAAAATAATATTGACTGGTTTTTTCAATACTCACCAAAAATTATTTATGTCAATCAAGAAAACCTCACTACCCTGGAATCAATTCTGACATATAGCAACCCTTTGGACAGAGTATAGAACTGCCCCTGTGGGTTTCCAAGGCTGTAAATCTTTATAGGAGTAGAAAATCTCATCTTTCTCTTGTGGAGTGGGGGTGGGGGGAGTTTCGAACTTCTGATCTTGCCGTTAGAAGTCCAACTCATAATCTACTTCACCAACAGGGCTCCTCCTTTCATCATTAATCTAGACTGTTTGACCTTCTTGGCTTACTGGGTTTTATTTTCTCGCTTTGGAAGACATGGTACCAAAATACACACCATTTCCTAGCCCCCCAAAAATCAAAAGTAAGCAAAAACAAAACAGGAAAAACTAGCAACCCAATCCAAACCAACTAACCTTTTTAGCCATATAGATAAAGGATACTTGTAGCCAACCTCTGTGTTGGGGGCAATAGGGATGGATGGGGACTGTGGTTAACAGGCACGTGTCAGCTCATCCACAGGGGACATTCAAATTCTAGCTCCAGACTGTTGTTGCCTTGGGGAAATGCAAGGATTTTAAGGCCTGATTTTCTGTTTGTAACTGAGATGCTGAGAATATAAAATTCGATGTGAAATCGTCAACTTTTCAAATATTGGATCACATTAGTTAAAACCACTTTTCAGGCTGCTCATCATCATACTAGCACGTCATTAGGCTAAAATCATATCAAAGACATCTGGTTTATCCCCTGTGCCCTTTAAGGACAGCTGAAACATGAGGACGGGAATTTGACATTTATTCTTCCTCTAGACCCTCACCCTTTGCCTCCATCGGCTGGCGTTCATAGAAGAGGCAGACGGTTTTGTTCAACTTCAGCATAATCAGAGTCCTGAGAGTTAAACACAATACATATATCATTTCATACTAGTCATTTTAATATTAGCCCAAACAAAACCAACAAAAACCCAACCCGTTGATGTTATGTTGGTTCTGGCTCCCGAGGACCCCCTGGGTGCCAGGGAGAAACTACAAATCACAGGATTCTCAAGCCTGTGGGCTTCTAGAAGCAGGCCATTAGTTATTTGTTCTGAGGGGTGCAACTGCCCACCTCTTGATACGTTGAGTCCTTAACCATTTGTGCCACCCAGGGTCTCCCAGTCTTCGTATGTGACCCCCAAATTCCTTGACAGGCTACCTATAGGAAGGTAGAGTCTATGTCCTTTCCCCTTAAATTGGGATGTTTCATGACCTCTGTGACCAATAGATTATGGAGAAGATGACACTGTGACATCTAGTTTGGGCAACCCCCTTTCCTCCCCCAAAGTGCTTCACGGCTTCTGAAAAATCCCTTCAAAGACTTCTTCTTGAGTGCTCACCCTTAGAATGTCTAGCCTCCACGTGCTACCTCTCAGGACACTTCTCAGCACCCGAACACTATGCTGAAAGAAGCCTGAGCCACCTGGAAAGGCCACGTGGAGACACTCCAACCAACAACCTAGCTAAGCACCCAGCTAACGGCCAGCTTCAGCTGCCAGCCCTCTGAGTGCACGTGTAGGCACTGGGGTCACCAGAGGCCCCTGCCCCAGCTCCCATGTGACTGCCAACTCATGGGAGACTCCAAGCACGACCCAGTGGCCTCCCAGCAACCACACGATGATGGTCCTTGTTTGAAGCCACTGCGTTTGGGGAGGTGGCGTTTCTTGCCCAGCCACAGGGATGAGAACCTGCATCTCAACAACATGCAGGTGGGTGAGGGGGCCGTCTCTCGAGCAAGGCAGCCTCCCTTCTTGTCAACTCCTGGGGATTTTTGTTGTTCTTGCCACTGCTGCCCCAATTCCCCAGGAGCTAGAGGAAGGCAGGCAGCAGGCCTCATGTGGCCAGGAGGCAGGAGCCTTTGTGGGATGCAGTTACAATGGGAGAGATAACCTTAAAGGCAGGAGCCTGACTTTACCTTTGCCTCCTGAACATTTGGGATGCAGAACACCTGTCAAATCCCATCTTCTGTCCAACCCTGATCATATGTCTGTCTTATGTTTGCACACAGGACGCAGACTTGTGAACACCCAAAGAACAGGGTCTGGCGCCAAGAAACCAGCGCCACAAGGAACTGATGTTTCTCCAGCAATGGGGAGGGGTGGGATGAGAGGAAAAAAGGAGTACAAATCACTGGATCAAAACAAGGTGGGGAAAGGAAGGAGGAAAGGGAGAGAGTGAAGGAGGGAGACTGGGAGGCTGAAGGGAAAAGGCAGGGAAGTAAAGGAGAAAGGTGGGGGTGGGGAGAGAGGAGCGATGAAGAAATGGAGGAGTGCGGGAGGGAAGATGGAAGGTGAAGGCAGGCAGGAAGACGTGAGCAAAGGGAGGGAAGGAAGAAAAGAGAAAGAGAAGGGCAAGAAGAAGAAAGGAAGGTAGGGAAGAAAGGAAGAAAACGAGAAACCTAATGTCAATGGCACCCTCTATGTTTTTATTTCCTGTTTTTCTGAGGTAGCCTCTTCAGCAGAAGCAAATGGGCTGAATCGCCTGAAACTCCACCTAGGTAGAAAGCACGGGTTTCATTTCGCCAGGGCCTGTGTAAATGTTTGAACTGAGCAGCATTAACACTGAGACAGTGATTACCCCACGTGGCTGTTGCACTCTGATGATGCCAAGGCAACGGGAAAGGGGGCTCATTATTTCTCCAGGTGACAAAAAAATTGTATTTTGACATTTCACCCTGAATGTGGGGAAGGGGGGCGTGGTGGAGGAAGCAGGGGCCCTTTGTGGAGTCTCCTCTTGCCATTGTGATGCCCCTTGGCCTGCCAACAACCTGAGATCCTGCACGCTGCCAGTGAGGGGCTTGGCTGCAGGCCCTAGCCCAGCATTTCTTATCAGATTTACTGTGACAAGTGATGGGAGAAAAGCAAGATGCTGTTAACAGCGCATCCATTCAGACCCTGCTATTTAGAAATTTGGATTTATATTTTGTCAGAGAGAAGTAGCACTGATGTTAATCTTTGCACTACCCTTGGAAAAAAATCATTCATAATCTAATAACAATAATCCATAGCATTTGTGGAGCTCTGAGAACCAAGGGATGGTCAGAAGCATTTTTAGACAGATGTCTCATTTCATCTTCAAAGCAACCCAGTGAGGAATAAGAAAAGTTGGCTTATGACTTCCCTTCTGGAAAGTGAGTCTTTGGAAGCACAGAGAGGTCCAGGTTTGCCCAAGGTCACATAGTCAATAAGTTAGAGAGCCTGGATTTGAACCTGAGCGGTCTGCTGCCAGAGGTACTTTTTTGCTCGTGTTTATTAAGGCAACTTGCAGCTCTGGCAAGGATTCAGATAGAATTGAGGATCACTTTTTTAAACAATTTATTAGGGGCTTATACAACTCTTATCACAGTTCATACATATACATACATCAATTGTATAAAGCACATCTGTACAGTCTTTGCCCTAATCATTTTTTTCTCCTCTTTTCTTTTTTTACATTTTATTAGGGACTCATACAACTCTTATCACAATCCATACATATTCATACATCAATTGTATAAAGCACATCCATACATTCCCTACCCCAATCATTCTCAAAGCATTTGCTCTCCACTTAAGCCCTTTGCATCAGGTCCTCTTTTTTCCCCCTCCCTCCCCTTTCCCCCCTCCCTCATGTGCCCTTCGTAATTTATACATCGTTATTTTGTCATATCTTGCCCTATCCAGAGTCTCCCTTCCCCGGTTCTCTGCTGTCCCTCTCCCAGGGAAGAGGTCACATGTGGATCCTTGTAATCAGTTCCCCCTTTCCAGCCCACTCACCCTCCACTCTCCCAGCATCGCCCCTCACACCCTTGGTCCTGAAGGTATCGTCCACCCTGGATTCCCTGTACCTCCAGCCCTCATATGTACCAGTGTACAGCCTCTGCCCTATCCAGCCCTAACAGTGCTTCTCTCTATCCTTGTGGAGCCCTGGTGATGGGCTGGGCTGCTAAGTAGTAGCTTAAAGAGGCTTTCCCCTCCTGTGAAAAGTTACACTCTCGGGAAACTCACGGGTTGCTCTGAATCAAGGTGAACTCAATGGCAGTGAGTTTGGCTTTTTAATGTCTCTCCCTGTTGTTGTTGTTGTTGTTGTTAGTTTGCCATCCAGTTGGTTCTGGTCCATGGCAAACCTATTCACAGCAGAATGTAACAATAACAGCTCCTCCTCCATCCACCCAAGTGTTCCTATGCTCAGTCCTCTTGTTGTAGTCACTGTGTCAATCCAGCTCTTCAAGGGCCTTCAACCTTTTTTCACAGCCCTTCCATTTTTCTAAGCATGATGCCTCTCCAGGGACTGGTCTCCACTGACAACATGTCCAAAGTCTCACCATCCTTACTTCTAATGAGAATTCTGGCCGTACTTCCAAGACAGATTTTGTTTGTTCTTTTGGCAGTCCATGGTACTGTCAATATTCTTTGCCAGTACCATGGTTCAAATTCATACAGTTTACCTGGGTCTTCTTCACTCAATGGCAAGCTTTTCACATGCAGATGAGGCCAATGAAAATACCATGGTTTGGATCAGGTGCACTTCCTGCTTAAAGTAACATCCTAACTTTTCAACATTCTAAAGAGCTCTTATGCAGCAGATCTACCCAGTGCAATGTATCTTTTCATCTCTTGACTGCTGCTTCCAGGAGCATTGCTTGTGGATCCAGACAAGACAAAATCCTTGACAACTTCAAGTTTTTCTCGATTTATCATCATGTTACCTATTGGTTCAGTTGTGAGTATTTTGGTTTTCTTTGTGTTGAGTTGTACCACATTGAAGGCTGCAATCCTTGATCTTCACCAGCAAGTGCTTCAAGTCCCCCATCCTTGTCACCAAGCCAAACTGTGTCGTCTGCATATAGCAAGTTGTTAATAATATTTCCTCCAAATCTGATTCTGTGTTCTTCTTCATATAATTTGGCTTCTCTGATTATTTGCTCACCATACAGATTGAAAAAGTATAATAGGTGGGTGCAACCTGGATGCACACCTTTCTTGATTCTTAAACCATGCAATCTACCCTTGTTTTATTTGTGCTACTGCTTCTTAATCCATGTACAAGTTTCACATGAGCAAGACAAAGTGTTCTGGAATTCCCTTCTCAAAACTCTCCATGTTTTGTTATGATCCACACAGTCAGATACCTTGGGTGTTAATAAAACATAAGTAAACATCTTTTGGGTATTCACTGCTTTCAGGCAAGATCCATCTGATATCTGATATCCTTTGTTCCACATCCTCTTCTGAATCTGGCTTAAATCTCTGGGAAACCAAACTCACTGCCTTGTAGTTGATGACAACTCATCCTGACCCTATAGTATAGGGTAGAACTAACTGCCCCTGTGAGTTTCTGAGACTGTAACTCATTATGGGAGTAGAAAACCTTGCCTTTCTCCCACGGAGTGACTGGTGGTTTTGAACTTCTGACCTTGGGGTTTGCAATCCAACCTGTAACCACTGTGCCACGATGGCTCTTGAATGCTGAATATGGTAGCTTTCTGTCAATGAATTAATGCAACTGTTGTTGTATTAGCTTCAGTACAATTTGACTCACATGTGATGCCAATGATAGTGTTACATAATTTGACCATTCGGTTGGTCTCCCTTCTTTGGTATGTATACACATATGGATCTCTTCCAGTCTGTTAGCCAAGTAGCTGTATTCCAAATTTCCTGACATAGATGTGTGAGTGCTGCCAGTGCTTTATCAGCTTGTGGAAACATTTCAGTAGATATTCCAGCAATTCCTGGCATCTTGTTTTGGGCTAGTGCTTTCCATGCATCTTGAATTTCTTCTTTCCTGACCATTGGTTCTTGCTCATATGTTACCTCCTGAAATGGTTGAATGTTGGTCTATTCTTTGTGATACAGTGACTCCATATTGTTTCCATCTTCCTCAGATGTTTCCTTCATCATTCAATATTTTGCCCATAGAATTTTTTAATATTGCACCTCGAGACTTGTCATTTTTCTTCAGTTCTTTCAGTTTAAGATATGCTGAATATGATCTGCTTTGGTTTTCTAACTCTAGGCCTTTGCACATTTTGTGATAATATTTTACTTTGTATTCTCGAGTTGTCCTTTGAAATTTTCTATTTAGCTCTTTACTTCATCATTTCTTCCATTTGCCTTAGCTACTCTCTGATTAAGAGTAAGTTTCAGAGTCTCTTCTGACATGCACTTGTATCTTTTCTTTATTTCCATTTTTTTAAATGACACTGTGCTTTATTCAGAGATGTTCTCAAAATTTGGTGGGTTATTATCAAGGTTGTATATTGACTCTCGTGTACTTGTTTGCATTTTCTTGAACTTCAGCTTGAGCTCACATATGAACAATTGCTGATCTGTTCCACAATCAGTCCCTGGACTGGTTTCAGTTGCTGATATTGAGCTTCTTTTATTGTCTCTTCCCACAGGTGTAGTCAATTTGATTTCCGTGTATTCCATCTGGAGAAGTCCACATTTATGGTCACCTTTTTTGTTGTTGATCAAATGTTTGAAGAAATCATTAATCATGCAAAATTCTAACATACAATCAAGATAAATTGGTAATTATTGGTGATTGGAGTGCAAATGTTGGAACCAAAGAGGAAAGAACAGAAGTTGGAAAATATAGTATATGCTATCAGCAATTTATTGGTCTTGCAAACTCTGTCATGCGATCTCCAGCTTGGTTTCTATCACCAAGACCATATTTTTCAACTACTGATCCTTCCTCTTTGTTTTCAACTTTTGCATTCCAATAGCATTTTGATAGCAAGTCTGACAAATTTGGGACTGAATATGGTGGTAGAATTATTCAATTTCTGCATCACCGGCTTTGGGTGGTTGGTGCATAAATTTGAACAATAGTTGTATTGATTGGTTCTCCTTGAAGGGGGCTAGATAGCATCCTATCAAAGATAACATTGTACATTAAAATAGATCTTAAAATGTCCTTTTGATGATGAATGCAATGTTGTTTCTCTTGATTGTGTCATTTCCAGCAGAGTAAACCATAAGATTTTCTGTTTCAAAATGGTCAATATCAGTCCATTTCAGCTAACTAATGCTTACAATATCAATCTTTATGTATTCCATTTCATTTTTAATGACTTCCAATGTCCCTAGATTCATATTTCATACATCCCAAGTTTCAATTATTAATGACGATTTGAACTGTTTCTCCTCATTTTGAGTTTTGGCCCATCAGCAAATGAAGGTCCTGATGGCTATCCTCGATTTGCATCATTATGGTCGACTTGCCTATGAAAAGTCAGCTCTTCCTCTTCCTCAGCCAGTATTTTGAGTACTTTCCAAGTTGAAGAGCTCATCTTCTCGCACACGTTCTGACAATGTTCTTCTGTTGTTCATGGGGGGTCTAGTAACTGACAGTGTTGCTGCTATCCATAGGGTTTTCAATGGCTCATTCTTCCCATGCAGGTAGCCAATTCCTTCTTCATTGTCTGTTCTTTGTCTGGAAGCTCTTTGGGTGACCCTGCTGGTATATGAAATGCCAATCACATAGCTCCCAGTATCTCACAAAACAAAAGTCACCACAGTACCACAAAATGCCAGACAAGTGATGGACCTCTATTTTTAGTGAGGCGCGGCCTGGTGGGAGGAGTGGGCCCTTAGGTGGTTCTGATCCACTTACTGGAACAAATACTGTTAGTTCTTATTTCATAAATGTGAAATGCATAAAAGAGACCCCCCCCCCCAAAATATCCTCCAATTCAGACTTTCTGCCTTTTAAAAGAGGATAACCCACTCTGATTCAAAGTCATTGAGGTGTTTTGTTTTTCCCTCCCTCTGAGGCTACAGAGACTAGACTAATCACAGCTGAAGTGGAGCGACTGAAATGACTTAAAGCACCAGCTAGACTGGCTGTCAGAAGCAGCTACAGTCAACAGCTACAGACTGACAGAGCTGCTCAGCCAAGAGCTGAGGGTTCTCAACTCCCACTTCTACTGATGGGCACAGCCAGTGGCCTCTGGGAGTTGACTGGAACCCAGCAGCCAGCTGTGAGGAGCAAGCTAATTCATCTCAGCCTGGCTCAGGTCATCAAGTCACTGAAGGAGTATCGGGAAAGAGGGAAGAAATTTGGGGTCCCACATTTGGCCACAGACAAAAGTTGTTCTGTGTTTAGACAGTAGTTCTGGGCCTGAGTTTGGGGCAGGTGTGATGAAGGAAAGTCGGCTCCCTCCCTGCATCTGGGAACAGATGGTGGGGCTGCCCTGGAAACAGCAGGCCAGTCAGCTGGAGCAAAAAAGGCTTGGCCTCTAAAGCCCTGGCAGGGCAGACTGAAGCTACCTGGACTGTTTTTTCTTAACCCAATGGCTCCTGCTACCCTCACCACCCCCAACTAGGTAAAAGGGAAGAAAGATGCATTTTCTTTACAGAGGCAACTTTCTAGAAAGGAGACCAGCCCACCAGCTGTGAAAGGTCCCCTTAAACCATTTTACTTTGAGCAGGAGGAAGAAATGTTGAGATTCCCAGAGCCACGTGGAATTGTGGATCCTCTAGTTTAGGTTCCAGTGATGCCAGATCGATTTTTCTAGAGAAAGTCAAAATTCCTGTTTTCTTAAAAACCTCCTGATTTTTTCAAAGGCGATTCAATAACATTGGATAGAAGCCAAGTAGGCCAAAGAGCCCTGATGGCACAGTGGGTTATGTGTTGGGCAGCTAACTAGAAGGTCAGTAGTTTGAAACCACCAGTCACACTGGGGGAGCGGGGGGTGGGGGATAGGGTGGGGGGCTGTGCAGAGATGAGACCTTCTAGTCCATATAGAATTTCAGCCTCAGAAACCCACAGGGGCAGTTCCGCTCGGTCTTACAGGGTCACTGTGAGTTGGAATCTTCTAGATGGCAGTGAATAAGCAGGCCAACCAGAGTCCACACAGGTCCTCATTTGGCCATGGGAGTCCCCAGTCTGTGACCCTCACAGAATCGACCTTTGTGTATCGATGTTAAAAGTGAGATCCAGAGAGGGGAGCGCCTGTCCCCTTGAGGAGCACCGAGTTGACTTTCCAGTCTCCAATCTGTAGCAGACATTCCCGGTGCTCCTTCTCTTCATTCCCAAATTCCTGATTCCGTGTACTCGCCTCAGTCACCAAGGGCCAGCTCTGAAGGTCCCTTTGCTGGTGCTGGCTGAATGTGCTGAGGAACATATGCCCCTGGGAACAGCCCTGACCAGGCCCCTCACTCCTTGGATGGCAAAACTCTGAGAGGCATGTGCTACACCTACCCCTGGAGACTTCCTAAGTGATTAAGCAGCAGGTTCCCAGGTTTGTAATTGGATTCACAATCTATTTGTTATCGGTGGCCTTCCCTCCACTGGCTCACAATGCCACATCATTACCTGCATGCTCAGAGTTTCCTAAATAAGCTCATTGCCTTTAAGTCTTTGGCCAGGGTCTGCTTCAGTGAGAACCCAAACTAAGCCCAGGTCTGAATCGTTATGTGTCCTTCCTGCCATCCAGTTGATGCCGACTCATGGCGAATCTATAGGATAGGGTAGAACTGCACCTGAGAGTTTCTCTGACTGGAACTCTTTTTTTTTTTAACATTTTATTAGGGGCTCATACAACTCTTATTACAATCCATACATATACATACATCAATTGTATAAAGCATATCCGTACATTCTTTGCCCTAATCACTCTCAAAGCATTTGCTCTCCACTTAAGCCCTTTGCATCTGGTCCTCTTTTTTTTTACCCTCCCTCCCGCTCCCCACTCCCTCATGAGCCCTTGATAATCCACAGATTGTTATTTTGTCATATCTTGCCCTATCCGGAGTCTCCCTCCCCCCCCTTCTCTGCCGTCTGTCTCCCAGGGAGGAGGTTACATGTGGATCCTTGTAATCTGTTCCCCGTTTCCAACACACTCACCCTCTACTCTCCCAGTATCGCCCCTCACACTCCTGGTCCTGAAGGTATCATCCACCCTGGATTCCCTGTGCCTCCAGCTCCTATATGTACCAGTGTACAACCTCTGCCCTATCCAGTCCTGCAAGGTAGAATACGGAGCATGGTAGTTGGGGGGAGGAAGCATCCAGGATCTGGGGGAAAGCTGTGTTTTTCATCGGTACTACATCGCACACTGACTGACCCATCTCCTCTCCTAAACCCCTCAGTGAGGGGATCTCCAGTGGCCAGCAAATGGGCTTTGGGTCTCCACTCTGCACTTCCCCCTTCATTCACTATTATGTGTATATATATATATCATATACCATATATTTTTCATAATGCCTTATACCTGGTCCCTTTGGCACCTTGTGATCACACAGGCTGGTGTGCTTCTTCCATGTGGGCTTTTTGCTTCTGAGCTAGATGGCCGCTTGTTCACCTTCAAGCCTTTAAGACCCCAGACACTATCTCTTTTGATAGCCGGGCACCATCAGCATTCTTCGCCACATTTGCTTATGCACAAGTTTGTCTTTGGCAATCGTATCATGGAGGTGTGCAGCCAATGCTGTGATTTTTTTTGTTTTTTGATGCCTGATAACTGATCCCTTCGGGACCTCGTGGTCACACAGGCTGGTGTGCTCTTCCATGTGGTCTTTGTTGCTTCTGAGCTAGATGGCCTCTTGTTTATCTTCAAGTCTTTAAGATCCCATACACTATCTCTTTTGATAGCCGGGCACCATCAGCTTTCTTCACCACATTTACTTGTTCACCAGCTTTGGCTTCAGCAGTTGTGTCTGGAGGATGAGCATTGTAGAGTGCCAATTTAATAAAAGAAAGTATTCATGCATTGAGGGAGTGCTTGAGTTAAGGCCCAAGGTCCTGCCGCCACCTTAATACTAAACCTATAAATATAGACACATAGATCTATTTCCCCATCCATATATATATTTGCATGCACATGTCTTTGTCTAGACCTCTATAAATGCACTTTGACTCCTAGCTCTTTCCTCCATCTCCCTTGACTTTCCTCCTGTCCCACTACCATGCTCCGTCCCCACCTGGGTTACAGCTATACCTCTTCTTTACGTAACCTTACCCTTGATCATTCCCTACCAGGCCTGCCACTTCCCCCTCACTACCATTTCGAGTCCCATGTTGTTCCCTTGTCCCTGTGTTTGTTAACACCACTTCCTTACCTCCCGCTCCTCCCCCTATCCCAAGTGCCCCCGGAACTGTCGGTCCTGTTGTTTTTCCTCCAGATAGTTCATCCAGCCTCTCTTATTTAGACAGACCTGTGGAGACACTAACATGCACGAAAACAAGACAGAGGAAAACAAAGCAACAGTATACAACCAGACAACAAAGCAACAAAAACTAACCACTGACAAAGAACAAAACAAAACACATCAAGAAAGAAGAGCTTGTAGTTAGTTCAAGGATCATTTGTTGGACCTTAGGAGTGTTTTCCAATACAGTCTGTTGAGGCACCACAACCTGGCCCCAAAGTCCACTTTCAGCATTCCCTGGGGACCTTGCCACTCCATTCCCTTGCTGTTCCACTGCACTCCACCACACTTTGCCTCGGTGTGGTGGAATCAGGTTAGGTGCAATTCGCACACTGTGTCTCCAGTGCTGTCCCCTGTATCACCCTTGGTAACTGAGGGGCATCTTGTCTCATAGTGGGGCCAGCCATGTTGTTCTCTTTGTGGACTGGCTGCTCTGAGACTGGAACTCTTTAGGGGAGTAGAAAGCCTCATCTTTCTCCCTTGGAGTGGCTTGGGATTTCAAATTTGCCATTTCAGACATTGCGTTTAGCAGCCCAACACATAACCCCTATACCCCACCATAGCTACAGAAAACAATAAAGAAACAAAATCCAACAACACTCATTGCCATTGGGTGCATAACAATCCTATCGAGAGAAAATACTGTGGCCTCCTGGGTTTCCAAGGCTATAACTCTTTGTAAAAATAAAATTGTGTTATGTTTTCAGTGAAAATTTACATAACCGATTAGATTTTCATTTAACAAATTCTCTACTTGTTTAGCGACATTAGTTAATTTTTCAATAAAAAGGAAAGCAGAAAATTAAAAAAAGAACAAATGAAAAACGTGTTAAGAGTAAAGACAAATGATAAGATGTTAATTTTTAACCTAATCATATCTGCAACAATACACTTTCTGATGTACTGATGTTGAGCAAGGTTTAATCCCATCCCTGGTGAATGGTCCCAGGGGATTTAATGGAGGCTTATTCTCTGTGGAATCTCTGCCAATGCATTTTGAGTTTTTATACTCATCTAAGGTTATAACTCTTTATGGGAGAAGAAAGCCTCATCTTTCTCCAAAGGAGCGACTGGTGAATTCCAACTGCTGACCTTGCAGTTAATAGCCCAACACATAACCCATTTTGCCACCAGAAGAGAGATTTGTATCTGGGTGCCTTCCAATTCAAGCACTACAATTATGCAAGGAGGATATTTTTTTCTGTACTGGAGCCAGGTCAAGTCAGAACCAGTGTGTCCATGGTTTGCAGCGAAGTCAGAGGAAGAAGAGGGTAGACTGTCTATAACTTCTCATAGCCCAGGGAAATGCTAGGCCTGGAAGGGGGCATGTGGCTCAACCATATTCAGAAAATCTGCACACTAACCTCCCCGGCTCAAAAAATGACCAGCACCATGTCTCTGAATATCACCTGAAAGCAAAATAGTGAAAGCACCATTTCCATTTCATAATACTTTTATTAAAAGTAAAGTTCAATTCAGTGATGTGAAGAAGCTGGGAAAATTATCTTTTCATTTCTTTCTTTTTCTTTCCCTCCCTTTCCCCTTCTTCTCCACAGAACTGAGAGGCAGAAGGAATAAAGGCAGCATGGCACCAGCTGGAGGACACCGTGGGGTCAGGGTCACCATTTAACTCATGCTTCTCCAGTTTGGAGGGGCAACTGGATGTCCTCATTTGTGAATTTGCTTATTAATCTTTTTGAGTTAACAAGGTCATGGTAAAAAATGATTGTTGGTGTTTTTAAAAGGAACCTTCTAGTCCAGTCCAACTCAGAGTGACTCAATGCATCAGTGCCGAGCTCTCTAGACCAATGGTTCTCAACCTGTGGGACCCTTGCACAGGGTGACTGTAACAAAATTACAGTTATGAAGCAGCAATGAGAATATTTTTATGGTTGTGGAGGTCACCACAACATGAGGAACTGTATGAAAGGGTTGTGGCATTAGGAAGTTTGAGAACCACTGCTCTAGGCTTTTCTATGCTGTAATCTTTACAAGAATGAGTTGCCTGGTTTTTCTTCCAAGAACAGAGCCACTGGTGGGTTCAAACCTTCAACCTTTTGGATAGCAGCTGAGCACTTAACCATTGTGCCTCCAGGGCTCTTTGATAAACTCTATCAGAGGGTCTTAACCATTGCAACCCCATGGATCCTTTTGGCATTTAGGAAAGGCTATGGAACGCCTGCCCACTCCCCAGAATAATATTTCCAAATACCTCCAATGAAATACAGAATCACAAAGGCACAAATTGTATTGAAATGCAGTGATAAAAATAAGACATTGGATTTGTGGCAAATATACATGTTAATAAATACATTAAATATGATCTGATGGTGGGTCTAATAAACCAAACCCACACCATTGAGTTGATCCTGACTCACTGTGACCCTATATAAAATTCCTCAGGCTAAATCTTGACAGGAGCAGATCATCTCACCTTCCTCTCAGAGAACAACTGGTGCCTTTGAACTGCCAACCTTGAGGTTACCTGCCCAATGGCTCACCCACAGCGTCACCGTGAGTTCTAGATAGTGATGAGCTTGAACTGTACTCAACGATGGCTGCAACGACTAGCATGGGGTGTGAAAGCATGTAGAATTTCTCTCGGTGGTAATCGCATGGCTATTCAGAACACAGCTGTGGACATGCTAAACTGCCCTAGGAGCTTAGGGGAACTAACTCAACCAGGATTGTCCCTCATCCAATTTGACATTGCTCCCCAGCCTGCTGGGGCTCAGTGGTTCAGTGTTAGGGTCCCTTGTCTAGATACCAGGGCTGGCATGGAGAAAGTCATTCCTCTGCAGCCTTCTAGTGTGTGGGGGAAGATATTAGTGTTAAGCCTTGGCAGGAAATTGGTGGATTTTCCTGGCAGCCACATTCTTAATAACCATTTACTGGATACTTATTATATTCTGAGGGTAAATTGTGGTTCAGTTGTAGAATTCTCCTTTTCCATGTGGGAGATCTGGGTTTGAGTCCAAGACAATGCAACTCATGTGCATCCAACACTCATTTGTCAGGGGGATGCTTGGTTATTGCTGTGGAACTGAACTGATTTCTGTGTTGCTATGATACTGAAATGGGGAAGCTTGGTTGGGTGCGGCTATGAGACTGAACCTGTTTCTGTGATGTGTCCAGACTAAGATGAGCGATGAAGAAGAGCCTGGTATTCTACTTCTGAAAACCAATTAACGAAAACCCCTGTGAATCACAATCTGATGCACAACCAAAGAGATGGTGCAGGACCAGGGAGAATATTGCCCATGGAGTCACTGGGAGCTGGTTGTCACAGTGAGTTGGACTGGAGGCTGACTCAACAGCAGCTAACAACCATTGTGTTCCAGGCACTCGATTTGCTTTAAAAATCTAGCTCAGCCTTCTGGTACAGGGAAGTGATTAATCATGCCTACTTTATAGCACACAGTGAACCCTGATCAATGTCAGGCCCTGCTTGTGTTTTGTCCCTCCTTTTCCACATTCACATCACTTCCATTCCCCTCTTCAGACAAGTACCCCCTGCTGGGTGCTTGGTGTGTGTGTGTCCTTATAGGCATACAGCCATGTGCACTAGACCATGCTGCTTGGTGAATGGGCTTTCAGCTTCCATGAATGGTACTGCAATATAAATCTCATTCAGTTTCTGACCTTTTCAACTCCTTGCAATGTCATTAAGAGTTATTGCCATGCTGCATATCAATTGCATGTGCTGCTGCATGCCACTTGGTCATGAGCAATCATCATCTTTCTTTTTTTTCCTTCTTCAGTTGTCTGTTGATTGGCATCCAATTCGGCTCCAACTCTTCTCTACTGCAGGTATCAGCGTGGTGACCATTCTTTTAAAAATGCCCCAAGGGCCCTGTGAATTGGATAAATAGCTTGGCCTATATACCCAGGAATTATGCGTTGGGCTGCTAACCCCAAGGTGAGCAGTTCCAACCCACCAGCTATTCCATGGAGCAAAGAGAGGCTGTCTGCTGTCGTAAGAATTTAGTTTTGTAAACCTATAGCAGCAATTCTACTGTGCCTTGTAGGGTTGCTAATGAGGAAGAATCAACTGGGGTTTTGTTTGTTTTTATCCATCCAGGAGAGAGCTTTGATGGGGGAGATATTAAGTGCTTGGCTGCTAACCCAAAGGTCAGTAGTTTGAAGCCGTCTTCCACACACTGTGGGATAAAGGCATGGCTGTCTACTTCCCAATAGAAGCCTTGAAAACATCATGGGACCATTCAGCTTTGTTTGATAGGGTCATGAGGAATGAAAGTCAACTCAGTGATTGCGCTTCTTTGGTTGTACGCCCAGGAGGGGCTCACTAGGTCCTAGGGTCCATTCAATGGGCTTTCACTAAGCTCTGCCAGATTGCTGTGCAGCAAACCTGCATCATTAGCAGTGTTTCTCTGCTTTCCCCGGATCTCCAATGACACTTGGTATGTTTGTCTTTCTAACTGTTGCCCGTTTGATGGTTTTAAAAGGTCAAGCACAATAAACTCATCTATCCCAGGCACTTTATGGTTCTGTAGCAGATTCTTAGGGTTGCCATGCCACATTCCTTTGACCCATCTCTGACACCATCTCACTGCCTTCCAGTCAATACCGACTCATAGCGATCCTGTGGGGCAGTGTACAATTGCCCCCTGCGAGTTTCAAACACTACAACTCTTTATTGGAGTAGAAAACCCCATCTTTCTTCCTTGGAGCTAGTAGTTTTGAACTGCTGACCTTGAAGTTAGCAAACCAACTTGTAACCACTGCACTTCCAGGGCTCCTCCTGATATCCATCATAGCAGTGACGAACGGCTCTATGTAAGTGCAGGCTCCTGCTGAAATGGTGTCTTATCACAACTGTGCAGCACGCAGCTCTCCATGTCCTTCTGCCTCGAAGCCTTTTCAAAGGCATGGAAAGCCAAACCCAGGAAGGTAGGAGAGGTCACCTTACTAGGAGGAATGCTCAACACCACTACAGGCGACGTAGAGCCCAGCCTCCTGTTTCTGGTAGACAATTCTAGGACAGAACCCATGTTGCTCAGAAGTCCTGGGGGAATCAAGCCCCTGTATCCTAAATTAAAAGCCTCAACACCCCGTTCCCATTGTGATTGCTTCTCCCCCTAACTCAGTCTTGCGTCTGCTTTCCTATTCCCACTCCCTGCCATCAGATCTCAAATAGACTCCCTGCACCCAGGCCTGAGGAATAAGCTCGGTATGCAAGGGCACTCAATCCAAGACACACACATTACTCTGAATCTCCAAAACAACCCTGTGGGCTACGTGTGTAATCCCCAGTTCACAGATGAGAAATGGATTGAAAAACAGTGACACACCCAAGATCACACAGGCCAGGGTTCAAGTCTGTGTCTATCAGTTATTCTTTTATTCAAGTATGCCAGAGAAGACTGGGTCTTAACACTTGAGCAATCTTCTTGGAAGAATAAGGCAAACTACAGAAAACACAAAATGAATATCGCTTTTGTTCGTTTATCCATTTGCAAAAGACATAATACCTATAGTGCTAAGAATAGTATTCAAAGTATCTATTACTACCCCCTCAAAGCTTACATACTAGTCACCAAACTCAAACAAATACAATGCTATCAAGTTGATTACAACTTATAGCAACACCAAATAGGGCTTCCAAGACTGTAAATCTTTACAGAAGCAGAGAGCTTCACTTTTCTCCCCCTGAGTGACTGGTGCATTTGAACTACTGACCTTGTGGTTAGCAGCCCATTGCTAAATGATTAGTTCCATAATCATTACGCTTACTTAACTCTACATTCTTTTAATTATTTCTCTATCAGTCCAAATTGCATCTGGCTACATGGGAAAAAACAAACCGACTCTAGTGGTCTAATCACAAAAGCTTCATTTTTCTTATATTAACACCAAAAATACCAAACCAGTTGCCACTGAATTGATTCTGATTTACAGTTACCCCATATGATTCAGGGTAGAACTGTGCCCCATGAGGTTTTCAAGGGCTGAATTTTTAAATGTAGATTGCCAGGTTTTTCTTCCAAGGCATCTTTGTCTTAGCAGTGAATTGTGTTAACCCTTTGCACCACACAGGGGTTTGTCTTATACAATAGTAAGTCTTGAAATAGGTAGCCTAGGTCTGGCGTATTTGCTCAGGGACTCATCTTGGATATAGGAGAATGCATGCTTTTTGGTCTGCCAAACTCATGTAACCTATGTGACTCTCTCATCTTTCAATATTCTGACTAGGGAGCATGACAGCAGAAGAGCCAAGGACAAAAATGAAATGGGTTATGCCAGACAAGTGTTTTGCCTTAAACAACAACAAAAACTTTCTTGGGAGTCCTACTCAGTATCTTTCACCTACACATATTTGGCCCAAACTGGGTCAAATGCTTATGCATAGCTGCAAGGGAGCCTAGGAGAGAGCGATTTAAGTAGGTACATTATCACCCTAAACAAAATTGAGCTTCTATTAGTAGTAAGAATGAGAAAAATGGATACTGTTTAGGCATATAGCAGGGTTGGGTAGAATTCTATTTTGTGTCTTAATTTACATTTTGAATGAACTCAGAAAAAGTCATAGAGAGTAGAACAAAGGGATGGATGCGCATCCAACCACCTCAACTACTCATTTCTTTTCATGCTCTCCCTCTAGCTTCCCTGAATAGTTCTTGGTTACACATTGGGCTGCTAATTGCACGGTCGGTATTTTGAAATCACCGGCTGCTCTTCGGGAGAAAGATGGGACTCTACTCTGTAAAGAGGTACAGTCTCAGAACCTCACAGGTACAATTTTACCCATGTCCTGTAGGGTCGATATGAGTTAGCATTGATTCAATGGCAGTAAGCTTGGTTTGGATAGATATGTGGAATCTTAGGATGGAATAGTTTGAATACACAGAAAAAAATTCAGTGGAATCATAACCCTCTAAATAATTACCCTCTAAAGCCACAAAGATCAACTGTGTCCAGCATGGTGACAGTTTAGCATATGCCATGGGCACATTGCTCATATCCCAGTGTTGTTAATCAACAAAAACTCACACACTGTCACTTATAGTGACCCTATGCACAATAGAATAAAAGCCTTTCTAGTCCTGTGACATCCTCACAATGGTCATATTTTAGCCTATTGTTACAGCCACTGTGTTGATCCATCTCATTCAGGGCTTACCTGTTTTTTGACGATGCTCTACCAAGTATTTTGTCCTTTTCTAGGGACTAATTTCTCCTGATACCATGTTCAAAGTATATGAAATGGAGTTTTACCATCCTCACTTCTAAAATACATTCTGGCTGTACTTCTTCCGGGATAGACCTCTTTGTTCTGCTGGACATTCATGGTATATTCAATATTATTTGCAACATCATATTTTCTTCAGTCTTCCTTATTTATGGTCCATCTTTCACATGCATATGTCAAACATTACCATCAAGTCTATTCTTATTCATAGTGACCATATAGGGTTTCCAAGGCTGTAAATCTTTACAGGGTCAAATAGCTTCCTCTTTCTTCTGTGGAGCAGCAAGTGGGTTGAACCACCAACCTTGCTGTTAGTCATTCAACCCATACCAGACACTGAAATTAAGACTCCTTTCACATGCATCTAAGGTGATTAAAAATATCAAGGCTAAAAGCAGGCATAATTTGCTAATCCCCAGAGTAAAACATTTGCTCTTTCACATTTTAAAGAGGTCTTTTACAACAGATTTTTCCAATGAAATACGTTGATTTATTGACTGCTGCTTCTGTGAGTATTGATTGTGGGTCCAAGTAAAATAGAGTTTAGCTACATTTCTCTATTTGTAATGATGTTGTGTGTTTATATTTGTCAAGTTGAGAAGACATTTGTATTCTTAGTGTTGAAGACTAATTCATACTGAAGGTGTACTATATGAGCTTTATCAGTAAGTACTTCAAGGCCTATTGACTTTCAGCCAGCAAGATTGGGTCATCTGCATAATACAGGTTGTTAATGATTCTTCCTCCAAACCAGATGCCTCAACTTCTTCATACAGAGCAGCTTCTCAGATTATTTGAATAAGTATAGTGTGATAGATAGGTAGGTTTATAGTGCCAACCTGGCCAATAAGAACATGTGGGATTAATAAGTTAGCAGTTTGATTCGTGGGCAAAGAGATAAATGGCTCAGCAAGCCACACCTATCTCTCAGTTGCTCTCTGGTGATCAGACCAGTGTGTGGCTGCCTTACCTAGTTCTGCAGTTTGCTGCCTGGCTGTACTGCCATATTTACTGTTGCATGGAAGTGAGTTAAACTGAGTCCTTTGTACTGCTATGTGGACTAATTAGCTGTTATATTCCTTCGTGTTCTATCTATCTATCAAATCATAAATGTCCTGGTTTTGTTTCACTAGAGAACCCTGTCTAACACATATGGTGAAAGGATATAACCACAACACACACTCTCCTGATTTTAAACCACGCACTATCCACTTGTTCTATTCGAACCACTTCCTGTTGGTTTGTGTACAGGTACCACAGGAGCACAATTAAATGTACGGGAATTCCCATTGTTCTCATATGTATTCATATGCTACCCAAAGTTTGTTATGATACACAGTAAAATCCTCTGCATAGTCAATAGTACGTAAGTAAGCATTTTCCTTGTATCCTCTGTTTTCAGCCAAGGTCCATCTGAAACGAGCATTGATATACCTTACCCCATGCCCTCTTTTAATACAGCCTGGATTTCTGGCAGCTTCCTGTTGACATATTGCTATAACTACTTTTAAAGGTATCGTCAATAAAATTGTACGTGCATGTCATATTAATGTTATTTTAAATTAATTTGCAGATTTTGTTGCGTCATATTTCTTTAGAATGGACACAAATATTAATCACTTCCAGTTGGTTGGCCAGATAGCTATCTTCCAAATTTCTTGACATGGACTATCACTGCATGAGCGTGTTGAAATATTTCCATTCCTATCCCTTCCTTGCTTTTCACTAATGCTTACATTGCAGCTTCAACTTCCTCTTGGCCTTTTGAACTACTAGAACCTCAACTAATTCTTGGGAACAGAGACTCTGTACACTCCGTCCATATTCTTTGGATTCTCCCTACATCATTCAATAGTTTGAAAAATAATCCTTGAACATTGTAATCCGAGGCTTGGATTTTTTCTTCTGTTCTTTCAATTTATGATATGCTGACTGTACTCATTCCTTTTGCTTTCCTAATTCCAGGTCTTTACACGTTACAATATAATTCTTTACTTTATCTTCTCAAGCTGTCCTTTCAAATTTTTCTGTTCAACTCTTTTATTTCATCATTTCTTCCATTTGCTTTAACTGCTTTAGGTTCAAGAGCAAGTTTCCCAGTCTCCTCTGATATCCACTGTAGTATTTTCTTTCTTTCCTGTATTATTAATGATCTTTTTGAGGAGCCCCCAATAAAATGATTTATGATAAATAAATAAATAGCCACAGGTGACATGACAAAAAAAAAAGATTGATGACCTTTATGCTATTTCACAAGTCTTCTGGTAGCTGATCATTAATGTTCAATATGTCCGAACCATTCTTGAGATAGGCTCTAAATTCAGGTGAGATATTGTGATAGTAAGGTTTCATGTCAATTTAGCTTGACCAGGATCTTCAGAAGGTGCAGCTCACACTCTCCTTGGGGGTATGACCTATTTCATAGCTATAAGTAGACTGTGGAGAATGGGCTCACTCTTTTTCTTCCTGATGAAATGACCCTGGACCCTACGTCTGGCTTCTTGGGATGGCAATCACCATGAGACCTGCTGACCCTAAGAGCTGTCTGTGGCCTGCCAACTGCCTGTTGACATTGGATTCTCCCAACTCTGCTTCCACCAACCTGTGGTTTTCCTGTTTCTTGGGCTATTCCTCCAACAGCTTCAGGAGTCTGGAAGGGCCTCTAGTTTGCATCTGATTTATGGGCTGGAGTTGGACTGGGGTTTCTTGTTGTGTGGACTTCTTAATGTAAAATTCTTTATTGATATAAATTTCCTTCTTCTACATGTATCAGTATCACTGGTTTGTTTCTCTAGAAACCCCAGCCGACCACAAATATAATATAGACTGTATTTGGGCTCTTTTGCGTTCTTATTTTAATTTTCTTCAGGTTTGATTTGAACTTGCATATTAGTAATTGATAGTCTTTTACATAGTTGGCCCCCGGTCTTGTTTTGTCTCAATGATATTGAGCTTCTCTATCATGTCTTCCCACAGATTTAATCAATTCCATTCCTGTGTTTTCCACATGTATATATGCCGCTCCTGTTGTTGAATAAAGGTGTTTGCAATGAGGAAGTTATTGCTCTTGCAGAATTCTTTCATGCAGTCTTCAGCTTCTTTTCGATCCCCAAAGCCATAGTTTCTAATTACTCTTCCTTCCTTTTTGTTTCCCTGTGTGCATTCCAATTGTTAGCAATTATTAATGCATTTTCAGTACATGTGTGGTCAATTTCAGACTAAAGAAGTTGGTACAATTGTTCATTGGCTTTAGTGGTTTGTGAGAAAATTTGAATAATGGTTCTATTAACCGGCCTTCCTTGTGTATGAAGATAAATATTATTCTGTCACAGGCAGCATTGCACTTCAAGATAGATCTAAAAATGCTCTTTTTGAGGATGAAAGAGACATTCTTTTGAATTTGTCATTGTCAGCATAGTCATTCTTATCATTTTAAGATTCAAAGGGACTATTTCAACTCACCAATGCCTAGGATATTGATCTTTATAGGTCAGATTCCGTTTTTTTTATGATTTCCAATTTTCCTAGATTCTTATTTTGCACGTTTCATGTTCTGATTATTAATGAATGGTTGCAATGATTTTTCTCATTTTGAATTATAATCCATTAGCAAATGAAAGTGCCAGAAGAAGCTTTAGTACACTTTGTTGCTAGATGCCTTCAAGTCAGTTCTTTCTCATAATAATGCCTACCCAACAGAATGAAACATTGCCTGGTCCTGCCCCATACTCAAAAATTTTGTTATGTTTGAGTCCATTGTTGTAGGAATTGTCTCGACCCATTTGATCGGGTGTCTTCCTCTTTTTGCAACCCCTCCACTGTAATGTGTATGATGTCCTCCAGGGACTGGTCTGTCCTGATAACATCTGCAAAGTACATGATATGAAGTCTCGCCATCCTATCTGTCAAGGAACATTTAGCTGCACTTCTTCTCAGACAGATTTGTTTGTTCTTCTCTCCACCCATGGTACTTTCAGTATTTTTTTGTCAGTACCTTAATTCAAATGCACCAGTTCTCCTTCAGTCGTTCTCATTCAATGTTCAAATTTCACATGCATAAGGTGTTGCGGAAAATGCCATGCCTTGGGCCAGGCGCAACTTAATCCTAAGTGAAATTCTTGATCTTCAGTACTTTAAAGTGGTTATGTGCAGTAGATTTGCCTAATGCAATATGTTATTTGGTTTTTTGATTGTTGTTTCCATGAGCATTAGCTGTGAATCTAAGCAAGACGAAATCCTTGATAACTTCAATATTTTCTCCATTTATTATGATGTTATCTACAGCTCCTGTTGTGAGGTTTTGAGTTATCATTAAGGTGGACTCTACTTTGAGGAAGCTCTCTTTCTCGGTGATATTTTGATTGTTTTGCAATCTGAGGGACTCATTTTCTGGCATTATATCAGACAATATTTTACTGCTGTGCATAAAGTTTTCAATGGTGAATCCCTCAGAAGTGGACTGATTGTTTTGTCGTCCTGTCAGTTCTTAGTCTGGAAGCTGTGTTGAAATCTGTTCACCGTGGGTGATCCTGCCTGGTATTTGAAGTACTAGTGAACTAACTCCCAGCATCACAGCAAAGCACAAGCTACCACAGTGCAGCAAATTGACAGATGGGGCGCGGGAGGGGAGTTTTCGTTGTTAGACACTGTTAATTAGGCTCTAACTCATAGCACCCACAGCCTGTTTCCTCACAGTTAATGTTGGAGACCATTTTTGCAGCCAGTATGCCAATTCATCCCATTGAGGACCTTCTTTTTTTCACCACTCCACTTTACCAAGTATGATATCCTTCTCTAGGGACTATGCTCAGCTGTTAAGATGTCCAAAGTATGTGATATGAAGTCTTGCCATTCTCACGTCTAGGAAGCATTCTGGCTCTACTTCCGCCAAGAAAGATTTGTTCCTTCTTCTGAAAGTCCATGGAATATTCAATATTCTTCACCAGCATCATAATTCAAAGACATCAACTTTTATTTTACCTTTCATAATTATTGTCCATTTTCAAGTACATATGAGGTGATTGAAAATGCCATAGTATGATAGTTATAAAATTTTATGTCAGTTTGAAGATATGTAAAAGTGTAAGGTTGGTATCCAATCTGTCAATCACACCATAGCCTGATGGTGCCTCTTTGTGACCATGGCCTTCTCATAAGGAGGGCCCTGGGAACCTCCCCTTCTTTTTGCATTCACCTGACTGCTTCCTGCCCACGTTGAGAGCTGCCAGAGTCTTGCCATGCTTCCATCGACCTTGTGTCCACACGACATTGCAATCACTGGCCTTTGACATCCCTGCATTCTGCATCATTGCATGTAACTGCGTAAGTTGGAAAGGAACTTATGGGCTAGTGTTGGACTTATGGACTTGAGTTGGACTGGCCTGGGATATTTCCTTGAAATAGAAATACTATAATGACTTCTTGATTAAAAACTATTTATTGCACATATATGAGTGTCACTTGATTTGTGTCTCTAGTCAGCCTGGCTTACATCCAGTTCACTGCCATCAAGTTGATTCCAACCCTTAGCAATTCTATAGGACAGGGGAGAGATATCCCTGTGGGTTTCCAATACTGGAACTTTGTATGGGAGCAGAACTGCTGATCTTGTGTTGAGCAACCCAACTTGGTTGGTTCTGACGCATTATGTTTGTAACCACTATACCACTAGGGCTCAGCTGTGCCTTATTCCTCAAAGTGACATCTTTTAACACTGGAAATTGGTCTTCAGCAAGATCTACCAGTGTACTCGGTCATATGACTTATTTTCTTTTTACACTGTTTTGATTGTGATGTGAGGGAAAATCTACAGAGTAAATTGATTTTCTTTACAATTCATGCAATGTTTTATGATATTGATTGCAATACCTACAATGCAATACTACTTTTCCTATTCCCTCCCTTTGTTTGCCGTTTCCATTGGTCTTTCGTTCCCATGCCTTCCTGCCTTCTGAGTAACTCCCTGACAAATGCTGGGCTCTGAATTGTACATCGTTGACAGTATAGGTCTCCTATTTGGGGGCTGAAAGTTGAGCCATGGAGGTGAGGTCAGGTGTCAAATGGGAATTCCACTAGTGCCTATCATATCCTAAGGTTAGTCTTCTTATTTTGAGTTCTACATTTTCCCCAGTTGATCCAGGGCCTACTACTGTGAGCACTTTCAGAGCAATCTGCAGTGAGAACCCTATGCTATCTTGGTCTTCTGGACTCAGCGCTGTGGAGCCTGGGCTTCATGTGGTCAGTGAATCCCTTTCATCTTCTTTTGATGCTATCTGTGTAATTCTGTATTTTGAATTTCTCTTCAATTTTTTCAGCTAGTGAAATGCACATGCTTTTCATTTTTGCTGTCCTAATTCCAGGTCTTTGCACCTTTTCATATAATTCTTTATTCCATCTTTTTTAATTCCCCTTTGAGATTTTATGTTCAGCTTCTTTATTCAGCGTCTTTACTTCATCAATTATTTCTATATTTCTCTCTCTCTTTTTCGTACTTCATCATTTCTTTCATTGGCTTCAGCTACT
Organism: Tenrec ecaudatus; assembly: GCF_050624435.1. Lineage (NCBI taxonomy): Eukaryota > Metazoa > Chordata > Mammalia > Afrosoricida > Tenrecidae > Tenrec > Tenrec ecaudatus. Next base: position 169,936 of record NW_027459491.1, read on the forward strand.
CCACATTCAAGGTGACATCCGTTTTGTCTTTTCTTTAGTTTCTATCTTTTTAATTATCTTTGAATTTCTTTATTTATGATGTTCTTGATATTATTGCAGAACTCGTATCATCTCAGGTGATTTGTGTTCAATGTGTCAACTTTCTTCTTGAAGTATCCTCTAATTTAGATGAGATATACTCAAATTCATACTTTGACTCTTGGGGACTTGTTTTAATTTTGTTGGAATTCGAGTTGAATTTGCCATTGATGGTTTGTTCCACAGTTCGTCTCCAGTCTCGTGACTGATGATATTGAACTTCTTTATACCGTAAATACTTGAGGATAAGCCGAGGTTTTTTCAGCACATTTTTTATGCTGAAAAAGCACCCCAGCTTTGGGGGGTAAAATTAGTTGCCTTGGGTTATACTCGAGTATGTATAGTAGTTTATTTCAACAGATATAGTTGATTTAATTCGTGTGTATTTCTATCGAATATACATGATCCATGTCTATGGTTACTGTTTACATCCCTGAAAAATAAATCTTCAATCAATAAGCCATCCTTATTGGAAAATTCTATCATGAGATCTCCCATGTGGCTTCCATCCCCATGGCCATATTTTCTAACTAGTGATCCTCCTCCTCAGTTTCCAATTTTTGCATTCAAGTCATCAGTAATCTTGATTGCATGTTTCATCAATTTCAGACTGAAAAGGTTGGTAAAAATCCTCAATGGCTTTATTGTTAGCATTAGTGGTTGGTGTGTAAATTTGAATAATAACTTTATTAATTATTCATCCTTGTAGGTGTAATATATCCTACACCTAACAATGGTGAACATTGGAATCGATGTTGAAACATTCTCATTTTTAACATGAAAGTCATCCATTCCTTTCAAATTTGTTACTCTGATATGTAAACCATATTATTGTGACATTCAAAATGGCCAATACCAGTCTATTTCAGTTCAATAACACCTAGAGTGTTTGATCTTTATGTGTTCCATTTTTTCATGGCTTCCAATTTTTCTAGATCCATATTTCATGCATCCCATCTTCTTGTTAGTGGTTATTGCAGTACTGCTGTTTCTTCTCATTTTGAGTCATTGCCACATCAACAAATATAGGTCCTGAAAACTTTATATCACTAAGGTCAACTCTACTTTGAGGAGACAGCTCTTCCCCAATTATATTTTGAGTGTCTTCCAACTTGAGGGGTTCATCATCCTGCACTATATGAAACAATGTTCCACTGCTATCTATGTGCTCCACAAACACCACTATTTTTTTCAGATGTAGATTGGCAGGTTATTCTTTCTAGTCTATTTAGCTTGTAAGCTTTTCTGAAAATTTTCCACCACGGGTAACTATGCTTGTGTTTGAAATACCAGTGGTATATCTCACAGGATCATGATGACTTTCAAGTTATGATAGTTCAAGAACCTGACATGTCTGACAACTTGGCATGCTAGCCTAATTCCGAATGGCCAGCACATCTCTCTTCTTGCTTTCTCTAGTTTCTGTAGACCACTGTACCTGAGCATGCATGGCTTAGGAGGTTGTGGAGTTAATTCTTGCTTCCTGGAGTAACCCTTAACCAATGACCCATAGGAGTTGTTGGACAAATAGCCACACTCCCTCACATTCTGGGCAGAATAACTAGTGGATTTTCTACAGTGTCTCCAGTAAGATTAACCTCCAGTTGCTCACAATTTTAAATTGTTTGATAATGTACTTTTCATTGGCTGCCTTCTTTCTCTTTTCTATTTCCCATTTCCTTATTGATATCTCCCCAGAAAATGGCTTAATTAAAACCTTTGTCTCAGGATCTAATCCTATGGGGAACCCAAACTCGATCACACAAGACATTTGTCAAATCATGGACTTAGTGGTTATAGCTATTATATGTGTAGGTCATGGAAGAGGAGAATTCATACCATCACTTTGAATAGTCATTCGGAGTGCCAACTGGGTCCCCAGCATAGATCCTGGACATCAAAACTCACTGTTTCCTGTATCATAACACTTCCTTTTAGACTTCAGTCATTCAAAAAACTCAACAAATAGCTTGCTGTCTCACTTCAAATTTTGTAGTGTGCAAATATGGCTATGTTTTCATTGTGTGTTTAGCCCTGGACAAATCAGCTTTGACCAGGAAGGTGAAGTCATGTGGAAAAACAAACCAAAAACACTAGCAGCTGTGTGTTGTGGAAGAAAACCCTGTGGATGAAGTGCAATTTTTAGGGAACAGAGACCAGTAAGATAAACCAATAAGTGTCCACTGTTCTGATGTTAAGGAGAACCCTGGTGAGGCAGTAATTAAGCACTTAAGGGCTAATCAATCAGCAGTTAAAACCCACCATCTTCCCCAAGGAAGAGTTACGATGTGGCAGTCTGACCCCCTTAAGATTTACATTGATTACCACTACCAACTGATCTGAGAGGGATAGCATTAGGGGATGCTGGATCGCATTCTTAACGAGCTCTAATGGCAGAGTGGACTCCTCATTGATCTCCTAACCACAAGGAAAGTGGTTCTAACCTATCAGTTGGTCCATGTGAGAAATAGGAGTTTGTCTGCTCTGGTAAAGATTTAAGCCTTGGAAAATCAAAGGGTGAAGTTCTATTCTATCTTGTAGGGTCTCTATGAGTCAGCTTCAACACAATGATAATGAGTTTGCTTTGGAATTTTGGGATAGAATAGGAGAAATATGTGCAACGAAGTTTAAACTTATTTTAAATGTTCAGTGGTATTGCTCAGAGAGAGATTCTTGGAACCCACAAGACTGTTGTCCTTAGGCACCTTCAGATCTGGAACTGAACTCACTCCCTTGGCTCAATCTTCAGCCAAACAATAGGTAGATCTATAAGGTAAAAAGTAACACTAATCAACTCTTTGAATCAAAAGGATATAATTTATTCAAAGATCAAGTTCAGAAGGGTCAGGAAAGAAGGGGGAATGGAAACAGGAAATACAAGGAGGAAGTGCGATAAGTGATATTACGTTGAGCAGATTGCAGTCAATATCATGAAGCAAAATATGTGTGAACTGTCAAATGGAAAACAGATGTATTCTGTAAACCTTCACCCAACTCACAATAAAGAGATTTTTTTTCAGCCTTGGAAACCTATGAGGCAATACTATTCTGTCCTATAGGGTACCACTGAGTTGAAATCAACCCAGTGGCAATGGGATATTGATGCTGATGCTTTCTGCCGATTCTAAAAAATAGGGTTATTAGCAATTATTGTGGAAATAGCATGAATGAGACTATGTAAATGGGGTTGGTTACAGATAAATTCTTGTAAATGTTAAAGGATAAGTGATTGAGGATGGACTTGCCCAAAAAGAGAAAATTATTGCAAGATTTTATTCCAGGGATAAAATAAAAATAGGTTTCCTGTGGGTAAGACTTAAGCCTATAGATATGGAATTTAAGGAACTGGTATTCCATGATGGTCACCTTCCCGACACAATCACTCAAGACAAAAAGTGGGTGTATAAACAAATGTGGTGAAGAAAGCTTATGGAGCCTAGCTATCAAAAGATAAAGAGTCTAGGGTTTTAAAGACTAGAAGGTTCACAAGTGGCCATCTAACTCAGAAGCAATAAAGCGCACATGAAAGAAGCACACCAGCCTGTGTGATCACAAGATGTAGAAGGGATCAGGTATCAGGCATCAAAGAACAAAAAATCATATCATTGTGAATGAGGGGGGGGTACAGTTAGGGGATCCAAGATCTATCTGTAGGCAACTGGACAACCCCTTACAGAAGGGTCACTGGGAGGAGATGAGCCAGTCAGGATGCAGTGTAGCAACGATGAAACATATAACTTTCCTCTCATTCCTAAATGCTACCGCGCCCACTATCATGATCCCAATTCTACCTTACAAACCTGGCTAGACCAGAGAATATACACTGGTCCATATAGGAACTGGAAACACAGGGAAACCAGGACAGATGACCCCTTCAGGACCAGTGCTGAGAGTAGCAATAACAGGAGGATGGAGGAAAGGTGGGGTAGAAAGAGGGATCTGATTACAAGGATCTACATATAACCTCCTCCATGAGGGAGGGACAACAAAAAAGTGGGTGAAGGTAGATGTCGGACAGGGTAAGATAGGACAGAATAATAATTTATAAATTATCAAGGGTCCATGAGGGAGGGGAAGGGGGAAGGAGGGGAAATGAGGAGCTACTACCAAGGGCTCAAGTAGAAAGCAAATGTTTTGAGAATGATGATGGCAACAAATGTACGCAGTGGATGTATGTATAGATTGTGATAAGAGTTGTAGGAGCCCCCAATAAAATGATTCTTTTTAAAAACCTCAAAGAGCAAAACACACTATGGTTTATTGTACATCAATGATACTTCAATAAAATTACATAAAAAAGGGGAAAAAGAAATGGAATTTAAGGTAAAGAAAGTATTCCCTTTGAGGACCATATTGCAAATATATATTTAGGCAGGCAATTAGATAAAGACATTTTAAGTCTGGGCTTCTATACCTGCCATCTGTCTGTTATGAAAAGTATAATTAGCAACTAGAATCTCTCATACAAAATCAACTCAATATGGTCTTTCTGGTCTGACCTCCGTGGTGTTCTACTCTGCTTTGATGGAGCTCATCATATCATGACTCTATAACAAGATTGAGGAGTTATTTGCATTCTTATGTGGAAGGTAAATCTGTTTGGCCATTCTGTTAGACTAGTTCATTTTCTTTCCTACCATCCCATCTGCCATTTTAATTCAAAACAAGGCGAAAAGCATGTATGTGCCTTTTGAGGAAGGAGAAGATTTTGGTGTGGAAGAAATTCTCTTCTAGACTGCAAGGTAAGTATTTACCCCCTCTAGCCCTGTTGGAGGAGGGGAAAAGGAAGAGAGACAAGGCAAAGAGAACAACATAGTTAGTTTCATGCCTCCTTACTTGACCTGGGGATTGAGGGGAATATCAGTGACTATGGACCTGTTGTGCTCCCCATTTGGAAGCATGAAGAATAGAGGCTGCCAGGCAGAGCAGCCCTCTGGGAAGTCACTGAAGACAAACATATAGAGAGTGCCATCAAGTCTACTGTGATCCATGGAGACCTTATATGAAATGGAATGGAGTGCTGTCTGATCTTGCACCATTGTCACACATTCCTGAATGTTGAAGTCCATTGTTGCAGCGATTAGGTCAATCTGCCTCAATAAGGATCTTCCATGTCCCTCTATTTCATCAAATATGATGTCTTCCTCTAGCAATTGTCCACTGATAGTGTGTCCAAAACACATTAGTCAGTCAGTGTTCTCTTGTGATCCATAAGGTTTCCTTTCAGTAATTTTTGGAAGTGGACTAGCAGGCCCCTCTTCCTTGTCTGTCTTAGTCTAGAAGCTTCACTGAAACCTGTCCACCATGGGCAATCCTGCTGGTATTTGAAATTCTGGGAACAGAGCTTCCAGCACCATAACAATACACAAACCATTATAGTACAACCAACTGACAGATGAGTGGAGGATATCTATATCTATATATGGAGAGAGAGAGAGTAAAACTGGCAATGCAGTCTGATTAGGCAGTATTCTGATAATCTGCTGCTAACAGAAAGTATCCCCACAAATAACATCTTAAAGTAATGATAATATCAATTTTGCTCACAAATCTGCAATCTGGGCAGAGCTCAGTGAGGACACTAGTTTTGGCTTCATCAAGCATTAGCTGGGGTAGCTCAAAGGACAGAGGCTGCAGCTCTCTTAAGACTCACTCCCTCACACGACTGATACTTCTATTGGTTGGAGCTCAAGAAGAACCCTATATGTGACATTTTCATTTGGCTTGGTCTTCCTTGCAACATCCTGACAGGGTCCCAATGGTGAACAACCCAATACAACCAGGTGGAAGTCACAGAGCAACACTTCTGCCATAGTCAAAGGCCTGCCAAGATGCAAGGAAGAGGGAAAGCAGGGCCTGTTTCTGGAAAACTGAACACAAACTCATCTTGTAACAAGAGAATGTGCGATGTGCAACATTAGGACAGTCATCTTTGAAGGACACAACCTGCCATGAGTCAAGATACAGAGACAGATTTCTACGAAAGCGAAAGGGCAGGACTTAGACTTAAAGATAAAGCCACAGACTTCATAGGACAAGAGCAATAGGGAGACAAGCAAAGGAAAGCTCTAGGACTCAAGCCTAACATGGCTAAAGATAGGGACAATGTCAGGACTGAACTGGAAGCAAGCAGACACCTGTGCAAGGCAGAACCCGTGAAGTTGTGAGTGCCTTCAAAGCTAAGTCAAAGTACCTTGGGGCGTGAGAAGGGAAGGAGCAGGAGAAGGAATTAATGGGTAGGTTTATGGAATTTGTAAGTCTGGAGACAGAGCATCAGGAATAGCTGGGTTCTGGCACTCAGTTGATACCATCAGAGTTTGAACCTTTTCCTTTCAGAGCTGTTTCCTTTTGAGTTTCACGCAGGCTTCCTGATGACAGCTGTAGTTTTATCTAGAAGCTCAGGAATTCTATTAGAGTGAGGCTCTTTTCCTTTCTAATCATTGGCGGTACTATCAGGTAAGCATTGGATTGCTAACTGCAAGGTTGGCAGTGCTACCCTACCAGCTACCTCATAGGGAAAAAGATGGAACTTTCTGCTCACATAAATATTTACAGTCTGAGAAACCCCACAGGGACCTTCTATGATTCAAAATGGACTCATTGGCAATGAGGAAATTGTTTCTGGGGCATTTTTTAGGGTTAGATATCATTAACCTAGCATGAGTCTCATACTGAGTCTGACCCAGTCCCTTTGGACAGAGGAAAGTCATGCCCTGACTAGCCAGGCCTGGAGCTGGCAGATTGGGTCAATGCCAGCAGAAGCATGGAGATGGAGCATGGTGGAAGAGTGATCCCAAAGATACAAGCCATGTGCTGTGAGTGGAAGAAGGGCAAATGAATGCTGCATTAATTAACCAGTCATTGACAAAATGAGGTTGCATGACAAATGGCTCCGAAACCCAGCAGTTCAACAAACAGCCCAACCCCTTCCCTCCCACACACACAGTTCTTAAAATTCAGGATCAGGGAGATTAACTGGAACTTTGAACTTGGCACTTCAGGGCTTGGAAGAGGTGACAGTGCATGTAAAGGCCTTGGGGCAGGAGAGATCTTGGTGTGACTGAAAGCCCAGAAGAAGACTAATTTGGGGGAGGTGAGATAATAGGAATGGAGTTTTCAGTGAGCATTTCCTTGAGAGCCTTCAAGCAAAAGCGATTTTTCTATATTCATGTTTTAGAAGTAGATCTCCACCCATTGTGTAAAGCTTTGGGTATTGGATTGGTGTCGGTATGCAGGGAAAAAATAAATGGGCTTGTTATGGATTAGGAGCCTGTGGTAGTCACCTAATCTTGTGTCAAGTTAAGGATTAGGAGTGTAGGCGTGGAGTTTAGGCTGCCAATCTGGAGATAGTCAGTGAGATTTTTATGTGGGCATAGCCTCCTTCTGAGAACTCTGAGAAATCTGGTACTTCCTCCTTGGAGGTGGAAGACACCTCTCTCTCTCTCTCTCTCTCTCTCTCTCTCTCTCTCTCTCTCTCTCTCTCTCTCTGCTACTCCTTGGGAGACATTGCAGAAGGCAAGCCAAATGGATGCGACCAGACCTCTGAAGCCAAAGAAGCCTCAGAGAGATCGCAGCCAGCACTGAGATGTTTACAATGCCACTGGATCCACAAGACTTTCCACCCATTGGCCTGCGATTATCCTGCATTCAGCATCACTGCACATGTTTTATGGGTCTGAAAAGGAATTTATAGATTGGTATCAGACATATGGGCTAATACCAGACTTATGGATTTGATGTGCACTGGGCTGGGACGTTTGCTTAATGTACAATGACTGTTTGATATAAAACTCTCTCTCTGGATTTATAAGGTAGAATTAGACCAGAACATGTACTCTGGTACAGACAGGAGCTGGAAACACAGGGAATCCATGACAGATGATCCCTTCAGAACCAGTGGTGAGAGTGGCAATACCAGGAGGGTGGAGGGAAGGTGGGGTAGAAAGGGCGAATCGATTACAAGGATCTACATAAAATCTCTGCCCTGGGGGACGGACAACAGAAAAGTGGGGGAAGTGAGATGTTTGACGTGTAAGATATGACAAAATAATTTATATATTACCAAGGATTTATGAGGGAGGGGGAGGAGGATGGAAGTGGGGAAATGAGGTCCATCCATCTTGCCACAGGTATACCCCAATCCCTCCCCTTCCTATTGCCTGTATACCCCTAGATTTTCATCCTCTCATTACTGTATTACCTATAGTATGACCCCTCCCTGTGATGTGTGTCTTTACCTGAAATTAGGGGGCTTGCACACCCTCAAAGGTATATAAATCTTGGTTAGAAATAAAGAATCTCTCTCCCGTGGTGCTCTCCTCTGCGGTCCTCGCTTCCGTGTCCCCTCTCCCCTTGTTCTCCTTCCCCTCACTCTCCTGCCCTCAGGTCTCCCATCTCTATGGGAATCACCAAGCGGGGCTACGGTGAGCATGCTAACATGAAATTTGTCTGATTCCATCATTTTGCTCTTTCTTCTATCGCCTGTATTTCTCTATGAGTTTACTATAATCTTTAATTATTATTACTGTACAATTGTGCCTACCAGACCTGGGATGATTTGTGAGGCGCTGGCTACCCTGACAGCCATGGGAGAATACAGTCTTCTCCCTGAGGTCTTCACTCTAGCAATCATACAACATCTGTGCAGATTTCATGTTTAATGTAGCTTTATGTCATTTCCATCAAAATACCCAGATGTTCTATTGAAATTAAAGACAATCTCTATCCTCACGATATTTAGGTAACAAGACCAGGCCTACCTGAATCTTTCCATACATCTGAACACATAGGGAAACAAGAGTATGTCATCCATAAAGCTCCTTGGCCCTATGATATTTCAGAATATTTAGAAAGGAGTAAAAATACTTTAACCCTATCTTCTAGATTTAGAGTTGGAATAAAAGGTTTCCTAACAATATGGTTATTGTGTGGTTAAAAGAAACCACAGAAATAAGAAAAAGTGCATTTATCCTCTCATGAGTTAGTACCGAGGGTGGGCATTGGGCTCAGTGTATTTTGAGAGGCGCCTGCTAACAGCGAGAGGCGTTTCCTGGACTTACACTGTCTTCCACATCTGTGGGTACCTCAGCAACATTCTTTTCTGGTACTGAGCTTTCAGACTCTTGGTCAGGAGTATTACCTGGAGTTGTCTCTGCAGGTTTCCTGCCATGGGCAGTAGAGCTACCATAGTGGTCAGCACAGCAGTTCTAGCTGACCAGGCACTGCAGTCCCTACCCAGACTCCTGTCTTCACTTCTATCTTCTCTTGGTCCAGAGCTGGTGGGTCCTTAGCATCCATGCAAGTCTGCTTTCTCCCTGAGACTGGTTTTCTGTCTGGACTCACACTGACTCTCACTCACCGTGAAAAGCTTTGGCCATAGAGAATGATACAAGTTGCGAACACTCTGAATTGGTTGCAGTGAAATGAAGTGAGATCGATTCATGTAGATATTTATATAGATATTGTTATGAGATATATGCCACAATAAAATATCAATCAAGAAAGACATTTGCCTGAAAGACAATCAAAGTATTAAACAGAGGTTAGGGTTCATTCTGTCCACAGAAATAGGAACCATACTTAAAGCAGATTTCTATTCAAAGTAATTCAAGCAAGAGAGTTATAGAGTTATTTATTCCATGTTAAGGAAGAAATTGTCAAGTGAGAATTCTTTTTATGGGTTTCTGTGATGCGTTTGGGAGGGAATTTTGCAGCTGTTGGTAATTGTTGAACACAATAATAATCTAATGCCATTTGTGTTAGTCTGGGTACATTAGATAAATGATCCACAGAAACTCATATGTATAAGAGAGTTTTATATAAAGGTTAAGTGCACATCAAGAAAACATCCTAACTCAGTGGTACCCAAGCCCACAACTCCAACACCAATCCACAAAGTCTTCTTCCATCTCACAAAACATGCACAATGAGGCCGATGGCAGGAAGAAAGCCAAGCAAGAGAATGTGTAAGCATCTCAGCACAGGCAGGGTCACCCCTCAGCTGTTCTAGCACTCAGGGCTTCATGGGGGTAGGTCCATGCAGCTTCTCTTAAGGGATGTTCTTGCAGGAAGTGAGCCTTGCCAGATGAAGCAGGGAAACTGTCTAAGGCAGCTGCACCCTTGTCTGACCATCAGAAAACAAGTGACCCTAGAACTAGAAAGGCGAGGCTCACCAAGCCATTTATCCCTTGGCCCTTCAATTGACCCCATAAGTGTTTATCGGCCAGGTTGGCACAATAAACTATGTACCTCTCCATTGAATTATGTATGAGAAGAATGTTGAAAATATTATTTTGTAGCACATATATGATAAAAATAACTTAGAATATGACATAGTTTTCATTTTTTACTCACAATTAGAAACTGATGGAGAGTGTTGCTGGTACAACATTTCAAAAGACTAGCTAAAATATTCAATCAGAAAAGAGATTATGATATAAGCCAGAAATTTGAATTTATAAAAAGTGTTAGCAATGGAATAAATATTCTTTATTTAATATTTTATTTATTGTCTCACTTTTCCTCCAAAACTGTTTTATTGGGAGCAAATGCAGTTGTCATATCCATCCGTAGTTCAAGTGCATCAAGCAGTATTATACAACTGCTACCCCAATTAGCTTGAAAACATCATCTTCCTTTCTCAACTAGTGGCACCATCTCCCTTTATTCCACCACCACCACCACTCCACTGTAGTCCCAGAAACCCTTATTCTACTTGCTGTCTCTTTATGTTAATCAATTCTGGCTTTCATCTACCATCAAAAAGAAAAACATATCGCTGAAATTCAAGAATGCTATCCCCCAATGACAAAATACATGAGATAAACTCCAATAAGAATTTAAATTGAGGAAGCAGGCAGTCCAAGTGCAGCCAGCAGCCCTTCCTCGGAATCCATAACAGACCTAGGTGTGCTTTGGATGTGTCAGTCTGGCTACTGCAATGTGAGGATCTTGTCAGTTGACTGCCTTTCTCAGGATATTCTGGATCCAAAAGCACTCTTTAGTAGCTGGTGTCCTGCAACACGCCCTGTGGCTCATGCTGAACACGCAAACTGCTTGTCATATGCATGATATTGAATACAGCAAGAAACAACAAAAAACACCTACTCCCTGCCTTCAAGGAGATTTCAGCTCACAGCACAGCCTTATTTCTCTATGTTTGCTGTTCTTCAACTGCAGCACAAAGGAGGGATGCTTGCAAACCTCCCTCCCTGCACTGGCCACAGAGTGAAACCACTGGCTGTGAGGACTGCTGCCTACTCTGATGGTGAGCCGGCTCTGTCTCTTCTCTGTGAGCAAACTACTGTTGCACACAGAGCCTGTGTGTGAGCTGAGCTTTTGTCAGTGACTTACGACACTGGTTTAACAGAAATCAACAGTTATATGTGTGCAGTACACAAGAAGGGGAGTAATTCAACTTGAAGGGAGAATAAGGTTATTTTTATAAAAGAACCTTGTAAATTGAAGCACAATCAGGAAAAATATATTTAAAAGGAAAACCATTAACATGTTAATAAAGATTTTTAAAATAATATAAAAGATGTCACAGAAAAGGATGATATAATTAAAATGAGAATACGATATATGAAGTTTTGTGGAGACCAGGATGATGGAAAAAATAGAACAATTTTTAAAAATAGAACAATTCCTGATAATAATATGAAGTATGATTAAACACAATGCAGAATACACAGAAAACAAATTAATGGACATAAATAAACAAAACAAGATGCAAATTCAGAAATTCGATAACTATAAGCCATTGGCCCCGTTGAATCCCGAATCACAGTGATTCTAGGACAGAGTAGAACTGCTCCGTAGGGTGTCAGACACTGTTAATCTTTTGGAGGAGCAAACAGCCTCATCTTTCTCGCTTGGAGGAGCTGGTGATTTCAAACTACTGACATTGAACTTTGCATCCCAATGTAAAATAGATAAAAAGATGGCAAAATGAAAACCTGTGCCAGAGGAGGCTAAGAGTTAAGTGAGAAAGCCCTAATTCCAACAGGAAATCCTCCCTGTCATCCATCTGTGCCTGTCTAAGGCTGGGTTCTCTGCGCCCCCTGCTGCCCAGTGTCTTCCCTGCAGGGGAGGTTTGTGTCTGGGCTCACACTGACTTCCCCTCACTGTGCTCCTTGCACAGTAATACGTAGCCGTGTCCTCAGCGGTCACGGAGCTCAGCTGCCGGGAGAAATGATTCTTCAATGTGTCTCTGGTGATGGAGAGTCGGCTTTGGAAGGATGGGTTATAACCTGTATTACCACCATAATCTATGCACCCCATCCACTGCAGCCCCTTCCCCGAGGTCTGGCGGATCCAGCTCCAACAGTAACCACTGCTTGTTATGGAGAAACCAGAGACAATGCAGGTGAGGGACAGCTTCTGGGAGGGCTTCACCAATCCTGGACCCGACTCCTGAAGCTGCACCTGGGACAGGACGCCTGCAAATTAAAAAAAAATATTCCATGTCAGTCACTTGAATTCATAACTATCTCCATAGACCCAGGTCGGATATCTGAATCTCTCACCTTGGGGAACTGTCACCAGGCACAGCAGAACACACAGCAATAGCATCTTTAGACCACAGCTCTGTTTCCCAAGAGACCCACAGCCCTGTCTGAAGAGAACTGATAGTTTTCCCACCCCAAGGGTGAAATTGTACCCTAGTGCCTGAAAGATAATTTGCATATGAGGGAGTCCTGTCCTTATAAACAGAAAGTGATAGAGGCCAGGCCCCCCTTTATCTTCTGAGCCCATGGTACGGTAACTGTTTGAACTCATATGTTAAGCAGGGACCCTCAGTTCTTGCTTCAGCCCCATTAACACTTTGGCAGAGTTGGGGGGTTGGGTGTTTCCAGTTTGTTAGGAGGATGCACATCCACACCCAATGTACATGGTTCTATCTCAACCATGTCACCCATGCACTCCCTCTGCAAAGGGCCAAATTACTGGTGCCTCAGCCATTGTTATCTGAGTCTTTGCCGCTGGAGTTTCAGCCACAGGTGTGGGCCCTTTGGCGTGGACCGCCTCTCTCCTCTCTGGCTCCTCCCCAAGCCCCGCCCCAAGCCGGCCAGGCCCCGCCCACCCCTCACCAGGCGCCTGTGCTGGCATCTCAGCAGAAATGGGCGGGGAAAGAGCTGCCTTGAGAGGAAGTGAAGGCAGACCCCTACCCCTCTCTGACCCCGCCAGCTCCTCCCACCCCGGGTCACGCCCAGACAGGGCCGGAAGTGGCGGTGTCTTATTCTGAACTGCAACTCACTGCAAGGATTCCACTGTCGGTACTCTGCTTGGGGTGCCAGAGAAGCGCCCACAGCCTGAGCACCCTGTTGCCGGCGCTCCCAGGTGGGAGGCTCTGGGCTCCGGGACATGTATGTGGGCGGAGGCTATTTTAGTCCAGCTGACTAGGGTGCAAGCGCCCTTTCTCTCCCCCAGGAACCCTGCCAGTGCTTCTCTTGGTGAGAGGTGGGCGGGTGTCCCTAAGGCCAGTCCTATTTCCCCGCTTTCGGATTGGGTGGGGTTCATGGTGGGAGTCCCTGTTGGAGAAAGGGGATCACGGCTGGGGTTTTGGGGTCCGGGTTCCCAGATTTGTTGCTTTGTGAGTTTCCTAACCCCCCTCCCTTGTTTCCTTCCACACAGCGATGCCTGCTCCCCGAGACTCCTTGCACCTCCTCAGCTCAAAGGTGAGCCCCGGGGTCTTGTTCTGCTGACCTCCCTCTGGACCCGATCAGAGTCTGTTCTAGGCACAAGATTTCTTGCTGAGTTCGTGACAGAAACGTCTTCCCTGGCTTTAAAATATTGGTCGCGGCCCTTTTTTTTCTTAACCCCTTGTTTAGAATTCTATCTATATATTACTATGGTTTTTTAAACCATTCCCATTTCCTTTCCTTGGTATTCTTTATTGCTTCTGTTGGGTTCAGTTTGTGAAGCACAGAAGGAGTGGATATCTGGAGATGAAATAACATGCGATGGTTTGTAAGGATGTCTGGGTGGGGTCGGGGTGGGTGGCTGGCGGAGTTGGGGACTAAGAATGAAGGATTGAGGGGACTGAACACTAGAACTGAAAGTGACTAATAAGCCTTTTTAAAGGCGATTGAATCATGGTGGGAAAATAGACAATATGAAATCGATTGTGGTAATGATTTTGCAGTGCTTAAGATGGCTGAACTATGGAATTGTGGGAATTTGTGGGATATGTGGATTCAGTGCCCCAAAAAGTGTTAAAGAAAAAAAGAAAGTTCTCCATCACAAAAGCAATCTAACTAAACTATGCACAGAAGAATCAAAAAAACAAACTGAAACAAAGAAACAAAAAAAAAGTAATGCTAAAGTACTTGACTTCTATTTTGGGGATGAAAATGGAAGTGACCCTGAAATGGGCCCTTGGGTTATGAACGTTGTGAGGCTGAAGGACAATTTACTTTACCAGAGTGCAGCGAGAGCTGGCCAGCCTGCCTGCAGGGCAACAGCAGGCGCACAGTTGCCAGGATGTCCCAGGCTTTGATGGTGGAGCAGTTTGGAATGTGCCAGTTGAGATGCCTGGTAGGCGATGAGCCCACAGTTGTCGATCAACGAGTGCACGATGTCCATGGCCCTGAATGAGATGCTGAAGACCAAGGGGACTTACTGGAGCACCTTGTGCACATACACAAGAGTAAGCCTCTGCTGCTGCACTGGCATTTCTTACAGTGCTCCCTCTGAGCCTTAGCTAGAGTCTCCATGGACTTATCAGGGTCAAGTGGGTTGTTTGACTGGGACAGTACACCTGGCAAAGGTAATGTAGGTGTCTTAAGGTGAGCTGAGGGAGGACAGAAACCTCCCCTGGAGCAGAAGGGCTAAAGCTTGCTGGATCTTGATTTTCAGGAATATAGACTGTGAAAGCAGGACCTCCAGATTCCTCTGACCTTTTGGGTTTTCAGCAGGAATTGCTGGAAAAGTTACCACAGGGATAACTGGCTTGTGGTGGCTAAGTGTTCATAGTGATGTCACTTTTTAATCCTTCAATGTTGGAATGATTTGATCTGATCTCCCCTGTATGATGGGGGTGGAGAGAGAAGGGCTGCGTTAGAGGAGAGAGGAGGGAGGACAGAGGAGCGGAAGGAGGAGAAAGAGAGAGATTGGAGCAGCTTCCACACACCCTGATGGCCCCTAATCTGGATTCCCAGGCTGCCCCCTGCCCGACAAGGTAGGTATACCAGCCACTGAGTGGGGACTTAATTGTTTTTCTAGACACTACGTAGGTGGTCGACTGGTAGATCCTATTAGGAAAACACGTTGGAGATGCTCACATTGTGCACTGTGTGTCAGCATGCCAGTTGGATCCCTGGCCCACTGTCGGCGCTCTCCAACCCTGGGGTCCCCAGGCTCTCCCTCCTGTTCTCACAAACTTTTAAATAGTTGAGTTGGATTCCATTTTAGTTTCTTAGATCTTATCATTGTTTCAAAATGTTTCACAAAATGTCTATTTTCAATTCTATTATTTTACTTACATGATTTTTGTGTGTACATATGTGCATGTGTGTGTACCATGCACACGTTTTTGTAGTATCCTTTTGGATCACCACTAAGGAGGTCGACCAGTAGTCTTGTTCGGAAATATGTGTGCTACCTGCCAAGTGCGTATATAAATCCGCTATTCCTGTTTGTGCCCATTTTAGCCCTGCAGCCGGGCTGGCCAGCTCACTATTCGCTAGCAAACAGCATCACCTCCTCCTCCTCTTGTGTTTTAGGAGGGTATCGGTGTGTTGGAAAGATAGTCAGCATCTTAATATATAAGAGTTAATAGTTTGGGAGTTGGAGATTAGCAGTTAATCACTAGGGATTTAAGTACCAAATTATTTTTGAGTGTTGAAATGTAGCCTACAACTTTTTTACATTTACTAGCTATAGCATTTATCACCTATTTGGCATCTTTTTATATGAAATCATCAATTTATGATGAAGAAGGAATTTTCATTAGTTTCTGGAAGTTTTTCTTCCTTTTATTAATTCTTTTTTTCTGATTAATCTAGCTAGTACAATTTTTAATATGAGTGGTGGAAATGGACACGTATGTTTATGCTGATTCTGAGGTAGTGTGAATTTTTTCCTCTTCTACATGTGAAATTTGCAGTTTTTTTCATGAATGTGTATTAGCATATTGGATTTGACCTATTTCATGTTAGATTTGTAGTTGTTTTTAACGTGAAAAGCTTTTGACTTTGTTTAGTATGTATTCTGTGTCTATTTAGATAATTGACTTTCCCCCCCATCAGTAGACATATCTGAGTGTTTATTTTCTTGTGTTAATTCAGTTCTGGGATGAATTAGAATTAATCATGATACATACTTATTTTAATATATTATCTGTCTCAGTTTCCTGCTTTTAATGTAACTTTTTCATTCAGATCCCTTATCAACACTGGTCTACAGTTTTCTTAAAGTATCATTATCTGACATTGGTCTCAGGTTACTTCTGGTCTCAGAGATGGTGTTACTAAGTACTCTCTCAAAACTATTGTTATGTTGGAACCCAATAAGTTGAACTTAAACAACAAAACAGTAAAAAAAAAAGTGTTTATTCATCTTTTGTGAATACTCTGCCAAAATTTTTAGTTTTCATGTATCATACAGTTAGGCTGGAAGTTTCTCATGACATTTTATTTTGATTCAATTGATTATAGACCTTCTAAACATACTGAAATCCAGTGAGTTAACTATTGTCAGTCTCTTGCTCTGCTAGATCTCTGATCTTCCAGCTGAACCCTCAGTGTACAGGACTACATGATTCACAGTTTCCTTGAAAGACAAATAGCTACTCAAAACTTAGTGACTTTGGTGTATGTGCTTGGCTGGGGAGCCAATGGGGCGAAGCTACCATCTGTGGGATTATGACTGAACGCCTCTAAGTCAGAATCCCGCCCAGGAGGAACGATACGGCAGCGCCGCGGAGCCTCGGTTGGCCTCGGATAGCTGGTGCTCTGCTGTCCCCGCCGGCAGGCGGGCCACGAGCGCATCCGCCTGGGCGGGCCACGCGCTTGCCCCCGCTGTGCTTCGGAACCGGGGTCTGGTACAGAGTGCCCCACGTCCCGGGAAACGGGTCGCGGCCGGAAAGGCGGCCGCCCCCTCGCCCGTCACGCACCGCACGTTCGTGGGGAGCCTGGTGCTAAACCATTCGTAGACGACCTGCTTCTGGGTCGGGGTTTTGTACATAGCAGAGCAGCTCCCTCGCTGCGATCTATTGAAAGTCAGCCCTCCACACAAGGGTTTGTAAAAAAAAAAAAAAAAAAAAAAAACTTAGTGACTGTGCTGCCCTTAGACTAGAGCTCATGTTTGTGAAAATACTCTGCCATCTGGCATGCTGTGAGGCCCTTAGAGAACTGCCTTCAGCTCACCAAAAGAATGGATTAATGAGGGGTAGGAATGCCTCAGTGATTTCGTTGTCACCTTGTTTGTTCCAATTTTATTAACTGAAGAAACCTCTTCCCTTTTTTAATGAGAGAAATAATACCTTATGTAAACACACACTAATGTCTTTGTGTTTGTGCTGGGTGCATATTTGTGGATTCTGAGGCTGTTATGTCAGCTGTCATTGAGTCAATTCGATTTCACAGGGACCCATTGCACAACAACAAAGCACTGCACTCTCCTGTGCCATCCTCACAATTGAGGATGAATGTATGTTTTTTAAAATTTAATTAATTAATTTATTTTAACTCATTTTATTAGGGGCTTATACAGCTTGTATTACAATCCATGCATACATCCATTGTGTTAAGCACATTTGTACATATGTTGCTATCAATTGTTTTTAAAAAATTTTCTTTATACTTGAGCCCTTGGTATCAGCTCCTCGTTTTTTTCCTCCCTCATGAAGCCATGATAATTTATGTTTTTATTGCTTTTTCGTGTCTTATATTGACCGATGTCTCCCTTCCACCCCTTTTCTGTTGTCCATTCCTGAGAAGGAGTTATATGTAGATCATTGTGTTTATTTCCTCCTTCACCCCCCACCTACTACTTACCCCCCTGGTATTGCTACTCTGATTATCGGTCCTGCTGGGTTTTATCTGCCCTTGATTCCCTGTGTTTCTAGCTCTTATCGGTAACCATGTGCTTTCTCTAGTCTAGCCAGAATTGTATGGTAGGTTTGGGTTCATGATAGTGGGGCGGGGAGGGGGGGTGGGGGGGGGAGGGAGCACTAAAGATGTAGAGAAAAGTTGTATGTTTCATTGGTGCTATACTGCACCCTAACTGGCTCTTCTCATCCTTTCACCTTTTCTGATAGGTTGGTTTATTGTGCCAACTTGGGCAATAGGAACATGGTATTAATAATGTTGCAGTTTGATTGGAGGGCAAATAGATAAATGGCTAGGCAAATCCTGCCTCTCTCTCTCTCTCTCTCTCTCTTGCTCCCTTCTGATCAGATCAGGGTGTGCCTGCTAGTTCTCTGCCCCAACTTGTGAGCTACACTAACAGTGGGACTGCCAACCTGTGGATCATGTCGCTAGAACTTGAGATTCCTTCGAGAAGTGGTTCATCATGTTGCTGGTTTATACATCACTTGAGCTTGGGACTGTTGGATCCTACTGTCTTGCTGACTGTTGATGACCTGACCTTCTGTTTGCTTCCTGTGTCCACACTGCCTGCATTGCCCTACATAAGACTCACCTGTCTGCTTCCTTGACCTTGGACCCAGGGGATCTCATGAGTTGAAGGATTTCCAGTATATTAAATGTTTCATGGAAGTGAGATGAACTGAGCACTTTGTACAGCTGTGTGGACTAATTAGCTGCTATATTCTTTTGTGCTTTATATGTCTATCCATTATATATAATACATAATAATATATAATGATTATATATTATATAGAATGATTTTATATATCATGATTATATATAATATATATAATAGATGTATACAGCACATAAATATATATACATATATGTATATATATTTACAAGTGTCCTGGTTTAGTTTATAAAATACCCTTCTGTAAGGGGGTGTCCACTTGCCTACAGATGGACTGTATGTCTCATTCCATACTCCCCCTCTTTGACATTGATAGGATTTTTTGTTTTGTGTCTCTGATGCCTGATCCCTGATCCTATTGATACCTCATGATCACACGGGTTTGTGTGCTTCTTCCATGTGGAGTTTGTTGCTTCTCAGCTAGATGACCTTTGGGACCCCAGATGCTATTATTTTGATAGGCAGACAGCATCAACTTTCTGCACCATTTTGTCTTAATTGATTGTGTCAGGAAGCTGAGCATCACAGAATGCCAGGTTATTAGAGCAAAGTCTCCTTTCATTGAGGGAGTACTGGAATAGAGGTCCAATGTCCGTCTGCTACCTTAATACTTAACATTTAAATATATGTACATAGATTTATTTCCATTTCATCATATATATTTAAATATGCAAATGACTGTATTTAGAAATTTATAAATGCCCTTTGTCTCCTAGTACTTTCCTCTATTTCCTTTTACTTTCCTCTTGTCCCACTATCATGTTTGGCATTCATCAGTTTTCAGTAATTCCTCTCATTACATTGCCCTTGATCACGCCCTACCAGGCATCCCAGAGTATCTTCGACATCGATTTTAGGATTTTAGATTACTTGTGTCCTTGACCCCAGGTTAACAACCACTTCCTTCCCCCCCCCCCCCCCCCCGCTTCCCCGTCTCCTGTATCCCCCCCCCAGAACCATCAGCCCCATTGTTTTCTCCTCTGGTGTGTTTATCTTGCCTATCTTATCTAGATAGACATGCAAAGACAATAGTAAGCCCAAACACAAGACAGAGCAAAACAAACAAAAAACAACTATTGGAGAAAAAGAGAAAAGACTAGAAATCGTCCCAGGTTTGTTTTTTGACCATTAAGAGTATTTTACTATCGGTTGAGTTTGATGTGGTACCATGCCTTGGCCACACACTCTATTTTTTAATTTCCCGGGCACTTCATTGCTTTGCTCCCCTTGCTGCTCTGTTGCATGCCCTCAGCATTTTGCCCCAGTGTGGTGGAGTCAGATCGAGCACATTTCCCACACTGTGCCACTAGTGTTGTCCCTCATAGTGCTATGGGTCATTGAGGGATGTTGTGTCTTGTGGTGTGGCTGGGCCTATGGTCCTCTCTGTGCATTGGCCAATTTGAGCAAGAATATCATGCTTGGGGTTTGGTGGGCCGTGATGTGAGGGTGAACAAATTGTCGCAGTCACTTTGTTAATCCATTTAGTAGAGGGATTCATGTTTTTCACTGCCCTTCGTCTTTTGCAAACAGAATATCCTTTTCAAGGAATGATGTTTTCTGATAATATGTCCAAAGTATATAATATGAACTCTCACCATCCTTACCTCTAAGTAGCACTCTGTCATTACTTCTTCCAAGACAGACTTGTTTGTCCTTTGCCTGTCCATGGTAAGTGAGATATTCTTGACCAGAACCACAATTCTAATGCATTCATTGTTCCTCAGCCTTCCTTTGTCCATCTTTCAAATGCACATGAAATCAATTGACAATAGCATGTTTTGGTCAGGTGAACCGAGTCCTCGAGGTAATATCTTTTCCTTTCAATACTCTAAAGAGGCATAGTTCAGCAGATTTAGCTAATACAGTGTAACTATTGATCTCTTGACTATTATTTTCAGTATTCAGGGTTTTTGTTTGGTCTTTTTTCCATAAGCTAACCAATTTTCTGGAAGGAGTTAAAATTTACTCAAGCTTTAGATTAAGAATTTTGATAAATGAGAGGCTGTCAGAGCCAGCCGACTAGTCAAACAGTCCTGAAAGGGGGAGTGATGATTAAGGAAAAAGGAGAGACAAAAAGTATTGGGAGGGCAACAGGGAATACTGAAGCCTGGAGTTTATTTTACATATTTTTTTATCCATGCAGATACAACCGGGGTTAATTATCTCATTGTTAAGCAACTACATTTGATACATTTGCATACTTCCTTGTTCTTGTTTTTAAGTGTCTATTCTAAACATAAAGTCGCAGAAGAAATCAGCACACAATGATACATAGGTCATGAGAATTCTGTCCTTTCAAGGCTGAGTCTTAATGGCCTTCAACATCTCCCCCTTTTCTATTTACTGAAGGTGTCTTTACTCAAAATGTCGGCAACTGACTGTGCCTGTCTTAGGTTGTGGAGTCCTCAAATCACCCTTACCTGTCATCAGTCACAGTCCTGTTGGTGACTATGACCCGTGTTAGTTTGGGAAACTCAGACTCCATCTTACGCATCTCTGACTAACCAGCCTCCGTCTTACACCCCTGTTTGGGGAGGGGGCAAAGTGCACAGGTGTACTTCATGAAGCTTTGTTCTTAAGTCCAATAATTCAACCATAACCCTGTGCAGTATCATAGGGAGTATGCATGAGATCAACAATACACACACTCCCGCTCTGACTAGAGACATAAGCATGTGAGGTAGGCCACTGAGATTTCCTAATGAAGGGAAAGCAACTCAAAAGTGCTGGAGCCAATCCTCAGCAAGTTTAGCGGCATCAAAATCAAGAGACTTAGCATATTTTATGGCTAATATTTTTTGATGGAGTTGTAATAAATCTAAAGACTCATTAGTATTGTGCTATATACCTTGAAGATGGTTCTTCACTTTAATCCAGCTATACTGACTGTTATTGTACTATTTAGGTGTAACACAGATCCATGTACGTACAGCATGGCACTGTAGACTAGACCTGGCCTTAAGCCCTTGCACCTCATCTCCTAAATACATGACCATGTCATAAAGAGCATTTACTTTTTGTTCTAACTTCCTGTCTATATCTTCTTGAGTTCCCAACACAGTAGTCACATTTTTGGATAATTCATTTACACAGTGGGCAGTTTGTATGATTTGTGAAAGTACAATTGCTGCAGTAGTAGCAGTAGCACCTAAACTTAGTATATGTAAAATACTTGCTATAAGCAAACCTACAAAGCACATGGGTCTGGTTAATGCTTTTCAATCTCTTCTAATACCTGTAACCCTCTTTCTGAACACCAAGCCCCAGTAATATTCACTGGTAGCATAACAAAAGAAGATTGATACAAAATGGCGATGATAATATCTTCAGGGGACCAGGTAATAAAAGTAGACAAATTACAATTATTACAAGACATGTTAAACTTAGAATCATCATGATCTATAGTAATATTCCCTGCCAAAAGTACATAAGGCGATGGTACGCAGGCAGTAACGTTTCCCTGCGGTCTGGAGGAAGGGCCCATAAGCTTCGTGTCCACTAAAGCAGCCCCTATTTTCCACCATTGAATTTGTGGAAAACCCGAGTCTGACCACCAAAGTCCTACAGACAGCCCCCTTTCCCATTCAGCAGTGTTTTTTTTTTAGTATTGTCCTGGTTGCGAGACCAAGCTATGATATATAATTCCTTTGAGATATTATACCTGATGGGCTTGTCCGTGAGACACAATCTCTACAATATGCTTTTATTCTTTTGAGTCTCTAGTCCACAAGGGGAAAAAGACTGCGGAGTGGGTGAGATTACATTTCCTTCACTTTGTACAGGGAGGGCATGAGTCATTAACTCACACCTTGATTTCCGGACCTTCCCAGACAGGAGGATGTAAGAAGGGTAAATCAGGAACAGAAGCCTATACTGCTCACTGAGCAATGTCCTCAGAAACACACCGAGGCAAATTACCATCCGCATGGTTTGCAAACCGCACCAACTCTTCAGGCAGCCACCGTGCTCCATCAGCATCCTGCGTAAAAACACAAACATGCCCTCGTCCCCATATTAATACCGGTTCGGGGCCAACCCTTGAGGCAAAACAAGCCAATGAGATCTCTTCATAGGCTCTTTGAAGTTGGTGGAAGGGACGCTAAAGGCAAATCTTTTACAATCATTTGGATCCAAGGGCATGGTATAAAAACAATCTTTTAAATCTAAAATGATCTCATATGTATTGGCTGGAATAGCAGAGGGGGAAGGGAGCCCAGCCTGCAGGGCTCCCATAAGTTCCATAGTATTATTAACCCTCCTTTACTGTTTTTCCTTACAAAGCAGCTGCTGTCGCAAGCCCCTGAGTAAAGAAAGGTCCAATGTCCGAGCATAGTCTGATATATTCGGACATGTTGCCCTTTTTTCTAAAAGGTCTCAGCACTGCCTGGCATTTTCAAAAGCCAATTGTTTCCATTCTGTGAGGGCAAGTACCGCGATGGAAAGTGTATCTAATAAAGATTGAGTAAAAGGGTACTCGGGACATATTGGTCACAAGCAACCTTGAATTCTTTTAGCTGTTTGAAAGGAATAGGAGTATGATCTCTCATCAGATTACCCTGGGCATCCTGTCACTCAGTTACAGGGAACTGCATACTGAACTCCCCTATAGCCTCTCCTTGTTTTGCTGCATGTGCGGCAGCACTAAGCATAGATCCTTTCCTGGAGCCCCAGTCACAACCAGTGCTGCAACTGGCAAGTCTTCTAGAAAAGGATTCCTTTCACTGAATGCACTCTGAAGCCTCTGAAATACCTTGGCCCCAGTAAGTTTTGGCACCCATTCATGGGACTCTATCTCAGAGTGCTTTTCTATTAACTTGACTTGCATTTCCCTCATCTTTGCTGCTAATGATGCATAAGCTTCCTCCCAGCCTACCACCTTTGTTTAATCTGGGCAGGACTTCTGAGTATCTTGCACCAGGTTTTGATTCTCAGGTTGAAGTGCCTCGGAGGCAGCGAAAATACCCAAATCCTCATCATGATAATGTGCCACCTTGTCCTCTAAGGGCTCCACATCGCCTGGGTCAAGGGGTTCCTCATCCTTGCTTTCAAAGCCCTCCAGTTAACTTTTCAGTGACTTCAGTGGTTGAGGAGGAGGCAGAGGCGCAGAAGGAAGTTTACTTTCACTTTTGTTTGAGCATGCAAATTGGTGTTCAGGCTGGAGTCCCTCATGCCTGTGGTACAGGCTATCCCTAACTAAATCCCATAAGCTAAACGTGTCTATGGGAACCTTCTATGTCCATTAGTGGTGTAGTGATCTTTTAACCATTTCCCTACTTTTTGCCAAGTTTCAATATTTACAGTCCCTTCCTCAGGAAACCAAGGACATACCTTAACCACAAAATCTAAAAACTTCTCTATTCTTTGGTAGCTTACTTTTGCTCCTCTAGCTTTTAACATATCTTGAAAAATATTTACAAAAATCTGTTTGCTATTTCCTTGCCCCATTTTTCTCCCAATAGCTACTCACGTCACCACCAATCTCTTTGTGTACACCTTTGTAATCCACGGTGTCCTTCACTTTGTCCCCCGTTTTCAGTGTCCCTGGTTTGGGCGCCACTCTTGTCCAAGCCAGCCAATGAGTTGAACAGTCCTGAAAGAGGGAGTGAGACAGAATTTATTGGGAGGGCAATAGTGAATACCGAAGCCTCGCGTTTATTTTTCATACTCCTTTTAACCATGCAGAAACAACCTGGGGTTAATTATCTCATTGTTAAGCAAGCATATTTGGTACACATAGCAACTCTTGTGACCTATTTTCCCAGAGCTTGCACACGTTCTTGTTCTTAACAGTCTGTTCTAAATGTAAACTCACAGAAGAAATCAGCAAACAGTGACACATAGGTCTTGAGACTTCTCAGCCGTTTCAAGGCTGAGTCTTTATGGCCTTCAACAAGGGTCCTAGAATCCAACCTTGTTCTTCAACCTGCCTGCCCCAGAGCTCTGAAATTGGAACCTGGACTTATAACATAGGGGAATGGTTAGCCTTATATTCCACATATGCATGATGAGTGGGTAGGAGAAATTTTATGAAATGTGTATTTCTCTAGTAGGCTGATTTGCAGATTAGTTTTATAGGGGCACTAACCTACACCTCTGTCAGATAACTGCCACTTCACACCTCCTTGCCTTAGAAACTCACTGGTGCTTGCAAAAGGCCAATGGTAATGATATCCAAGTAGCCACTCAGGCTAATGCCTCCCCACTTGATCGCAGCACAGCCTCTTCCCTCCACACTCATTTTGTCTTCCTACCCCTTCAGCCTCCTGGTGGAGCATGTTTTACAAGCTCATGCCCACACACTAGCTATCCACCCTCTTCCTAGAAGCCCAAGTCTATGGATGGGACATCCTAGAATACAAGTGTATAAGCCCTTTCCAACAGTTTGTGTTGTTTGTCATCAGTTGAACATTATTTAGAGAGCTTGAACCTCATGCTCTGGGCAAAGATGACGGAAGATAAGTTATCTCTTTCCTTGATCCATCTCATTTACCTTCAAGCTTCAGCCGTCACCTTGGCTCTTGGCATTACCCATTTACCTACAACTAGACATTCTTTGAGTATAGCATGCATCCTTTTACAAAGGCTTTATCATTGCCATCTGTAAACACAAGAGCTGCAGAGAGGAGAAAATAAGCATCCCCCTTGGCCTGTTTCCTAGTTAAGGCTGTCTCTGCATTGACCAGCTCACCTCTAGGATTTGCTGTTCATGTCACTCTGTCTCTTATTGTCCACTTCAAAAAGAAGTTTCACTGATTAGCACACTCTGCTGTGCATATTACTATGGGCCTCTAATGGATTCCCCCAGCCTAAGTCATTTCTTAACACTCAGTAGATTATTCAAGGAGATGCGAGCTCATAAAGTTTGATGAAGAGCCCAGATGAGTTGGAGTGAACACACACTAGCAGGAAACTCACAAAATGACATTTGTATTCTAACAGTCATATTAACATACACATGCATTTTGTGAACAAATTAGCACATCTACTACAACTAACAAATCTTCATATAATACCCTCAGATTAATAAATACACATGCATTTACTTAAGAAAAACCACAAAGACACACTAAAATATACTAGAATTATAATAATAAAATAAATGCAGAACAGACTACAAGTTCTGTCACATTGTATAACATCTTAAGGCAATGTGCTAGCACACACAAAACACACACAAAAGCACACACAAAAAATAAAGTGCATACAAGAACATACACTGAGCTACAAGAATGTGGAGGTCTGTGGTAGGGACATTTTCTCTGCAGGTAGAGGAAATAGGTACCTAATTTAACTAATCCTTCTTAGGCTCCTCTACATTTCTCCCCTGAGGGCCCCTTTTATCTGTGGGCTTTCAGTGACCCCTGAGCCCAGCCATATCCCTGTATTGGTGTTTGTGTCTGGGTTCCCACAACCTTTCCCTCTGTGTGTCCGACTCAGAAATACACGATCGTAACTACAGCAGTCACACTGCTAATTGAGGGAAAATCAGTTCCTGGTCATGTCTCTAGAGAAGTATATTCTGCTCTCAATAATATGTGGAGGCATAGCCACCCACAGAACTTGAAGGGAACCTGTGGGTGCCCTGTGCAGAATAGGACGTGTATAGCCCATGCACAAGGGGACATAGGGCACGAAGGGAGGTGAGTTCTGTGGAGGTACCTTGAGACTAAGCATAAAATGTGTCTTGTCTCCCTTTTCCCACTCTTGTATCAATATTCACAACTACTGAATTAAACAAACAGCCTTTGGAGAAAAAAAAAAACGGACTCTAAAATAAGTCTGTGGTGGACAAGGGCAGACAGGAGCTGTGAATTAATAAAATGAATGAACTCAGAGAAGAAAGTCTCCGATTGGATGAATGGAGACAGGCGACTTGATATAGGATTGGGCTACTGGTGATAAGTTCTTGTAATATGTTGTCTGGAAAAATATATATACACACAAGCTAATAAAGTGAGATCCTTTGCACAGCAGGGACTGTTGTCCCAGGGAAGGAGGGAATACAGGAGGGGTATTGAATGCAAGGCATAAAGAGCTTGATGAAGCAGATGATGTGAACAGAATTCATCCTAGATGTAGGAATTACCAATTATATGGGAAATGTGGCGCGATTCAAGGGGAAAACGAAACAGAAACTAAGTTCAAAATCATCCTATCGTCACAGGGAGATTGGGTGAGTGTTTGAGAAAGATGTGAGGAGAAGCACTGATTCCCTGAGGGATACCGAGAAGGAGAAGAATCCCCAGACACAACAGGAAGCCAGTGGTGAAGCTCCATCTGCACCTGCTCCTCGGTCTGAGACCTGTGCTCTGGGTCCTGAGGGCCCCTGCAGCCTAACCTCTTCCACTAGAGTACATTCGTGTCTTGGTTAACTCTGACTTCCCCTAACTGTATGCGTTGGTCTGGGTAGATTAGAGAAACAAATCCATAGACACACGCATATTGTGTATAAGAGATTTAATATAAAGGGCAATTGTACATTAAGAAAGCATCTCAACCCCAGTTAGGTCCAAGCCCATAAGTCCATAATTTGCACATATGTCGGATACCAATGTATAAATTCCTCTTCAGACTTATGAAGTACATGCAATGATCCAGAATGCAAGATGATCACAGGAAAGTGGGCAGAAAGTCTTTGGATCGAGTGGCATTGTAAGTTTCTCAGTGCTGACGGGGGCTCTACATGGATTCTCCAGCACCCAGGGCTTCATGAGGTAGATCCACATGGCTTCTACTCAGGGATGTCTCACAGGGGGTCACCCTTGTCAGTAGGGTGTCTCCCAGGGATTAGAAAGAGTGTCTTCCCCTCAAAGATGGAATATGGGATTTCCCAGAATTCTCAGGAGATCGAGATGCCCACACATAGGCGTCATTGGCTATGATCCAATTGACAGACTCCAACCCTTCCCTCTTTATCCTCTCAAGTCCCAAATTTACACCAGATTATATAACTACCACACTGTTGAGTCTTTTGCACAGAATTACAGAGCTATGTCCTCGAATTTCAGATTGTCCATTTGAAGTTATAGTATATCTTACTATTGTCTCTGGAGATGGTAAATTGGCCCTTCAGAGAATCTATGTGGCTTTTCCTACCAACACTATTAATGTATGAAACCCACTTCCGCCCATTCTCTGGGCCTAGGCAGACCCTCTGTGTATTATACACACAGACAGTGAATGCAGAGACAGCAGGGGAGAGTCTCAGAGAAGCCTCAGGCTGCCTAAAGTCTCCCTCAGATTCCATAGCTCCACCTCACACTGGACACCTGTAAACACACTGACATCCTGATGATGAAAATCATAACATATTCACTGCCTCTCACTCACGCCCCCTCATACATACTTTATCTGCATCAAAGCACCATTTGAAATTCCAAAAAGGAAAATTGAGCTCAATACAGATTCCATGGTGACTTGATGTGTTCAGTCCTGAATGTTGGCACCTGGGAATTCCAGAGTTGGAGCACCTCTCCAAGAACTTCAGAGTTGGGACTTGGATGGTTTTCATCAGCAGGGGAGATGTCTATTTGCATACCTTTTGCCTATATAGTCATAAGTAATGTTGAATGACTTCTAAGAGAGTCACTCCAAGAGTAGCTAAGGATGTTCTAGATATCTTGGAGAGCTCTGCGTGTGGAGTTCATTATGCGATGGGCTGCTAAATGCAAGGTCAATCATTTTAAATCTCCAATGGCTGTGCAGGGGAAAGAATGCTCTCCACACCCATGAAGGTTTACAGACGCAGAAGCCTAGAAGGGCAGTCCTATTCTATCCTATAGGGTTGTTATGAGAAAGAATTGACTTAATGGAAATGTCAACCTACAGTTAGAGACACTTCCTTGAAATGTGCCCACCTCCTCCCCACCCCTTTGTGTGGTGCTTATTCTTTTCTTGATGCAGTTAAATATTCCCCGTAGAAATATATATTTAATCTGACACAAGCTTCCCTTGTCTAATTCTGTTTTAAATTATCTTTTGGAAAGGAAATTCATATGCTAAAAGTAAAACCCTCATCATCACCTTCTAGACCTTCCTTAATTGTCCACTAGAGCTGAATATGACAGTGGCTCCTGAGTTTTGCTCCTTCCCTGCAGGTTTGTCTTGCCTTAATCAAGCTTGCCTTCCCTTCACAAATCTTTTGCACACCAAGAATTTTAAGGTATCAAGTTACACTTAGATGTTCTTTAAATGCTGAAGATCTCTACATCTCCCAGAGAAGCCAATGCTGTTCGTGAATTTGCATAACACATCAGGACGTTTCCAGGGCATCTTCCTAAAACTAGAGGAAGTCTCCCATGGTTAAGGAGTTGATTTTGTTCTCCAAATCTAGGTATTATGCTTTACAATACTAATGCTTTCTTTTTTATTAAATACTTTTATTGGGGGCTCTTATGGCTCATATCACCATCCATGCATTCGTCCATTGTCAAGCTCATTTGTACATATGCTGCCATCATCATGTTGGAAGTGTTTGCTTTCTACCTGAGCCCTTGATATCAGCTCCTCATTTCCCCCCTCCCTCTCCCACTCTTCTTCCTTCATGAACCTTGATAAATTATAAATTTTTATTTTACATTTTCCACTGTCTCCCTTCACCCATTTTTCCATTGTTTGTCCCACTGGGAGGGAGGTATATGTCAGTCCTTGTGATTGATGCCCCCTTTCTACTCCCATCTTCCCATTATCCTCTTGGTATCTCTATTCTCATTATTGGCCCTGAGGGTTTTATCTGTCCTGGATTCCTTTTGTTGTGAGATCTTAGCTGTAGAAGTGTACGTGCTCTGGTCTAGTCAGATTTGTAAGGTAGAATTGAGGTCATGATAGTGGGGGGAGAAGCATTAAAGAACTAGAGGAAAGTTGTCTGTTTCATTGGTGCTGTAGTACACTCTGACTGACTCTTCTCTTTCTTGTGACCCATATGTAAGGGGATTTCCAATTGTCTATAGATGGGCTTTGGGTCTCCACTGCACACACTTCTTCATTCACATGGATATGATTAAAAATTTTTTTTTTTGTTCTGGGTCTTTGATGCCTGATACATGATCACATGGACACTTCATGATCACACAGACTGGTGTGCTTCTTCCATTTTTGCTTCTCAACTACATGTCTGTTTGTTTATCTTCAAGCCAGTAAGACCAGAGCCACTATATCTTTTGATAGCAATGAACCATCAGCTTTCTTCACCACATTTGCTTATGCACCCAATTTGTCGACCGCCATCGTGTTGGGAAAGTGAGCATCACAGAATGCAGGGTTTTAGAACAAAGTGTTCTTACATTTGGGGAGTATTTGAGTTGAGGTCCAGTTTCCATCTTCAATCTTAATACCTAACATATCTATTTCCCTGCCATTACATATAAATATATTTACATCGGTATATGCCTATATTTAGACCTCTGTAAATGCCCTTTGCTTTCTAATTTTTCCTCCATTTCCTTTTACTTTCCTCTTGTCCCACTAACATGTTCAGTCTTAATTTGAGTTTCAGTAATTCCTCGCTCTGACTTTGCCCTCGATTAATCCCCACTAGGCATCCTATGCTTTCTCTCCAACGATTTTAGTTCATTTGTTGTTAACTTGACCTTGGGTTGGTTGATCCCCTCACCCCCACCTTCTATTCTCCCACCTCTCCTTCTCCCATGTCCCCCCGGGACCACTGGTCCTGTTTTTCCTTCTCTGAATTGTTTATCCAGTCTTCTATCTAGATCGACATGCAGAGACATTAATAAGAACAAAAACAAGGCAAAGCCAAACAAAACAACAGAGGAAGACAAAACCAACCGAACAAACAGAAATAACAACAAAAAGATAGCCAGTGACAAAACAAGAAATGCATATAAATCGTTGCAGGCTGGTTTTTTACTTTTAGGAATGCTTTCAAGTCGAGTCTGAAGGGGTGCTGTGTCACACTGTCCCCAACATCTAATTTTGGCATTCCCCGGGGACTTCATTGCTTTGCTTCCCTTGCTGTTGCATGCCCTTAGTATTTTGCCCCAATGTGATGGGGTCTGATCAGACACAAGTCCCACCCTGAGTCTCCAGTGTTGTCCCCCATTGTGATATGGTTCAGTTAGGGACATCATGTCTTGTGGTGTGACTGGCCCTATGATCCTCACTGTGCCTTATCTGCTATGAGCAGTAATATCGTCCTTGGGGATTAGTGGGTCAGGATGTGTTCTTCTCACACTCCTACCCTCTTCGCTTCTCCCGTGTGCTCTAATCACAGATGCACATGTCCCCAAGCTTCAGCTTCAGTTCTGTTCTCTGAATTGCCTTCTTTAGGTAGGGGTGGGGGGAAGGGAAGGGGGAGAGTCCACATAGTTGGGATTGGGGCAAGCGCCATTATATGATTTCTAATGACTGTGAGACATTTTGATGCTTTATTAAGAATCTCAAAATGTCAGTTTCTCCAAGTTTCAAAAATACATGCAACTGTCAATTATTTCAGAAATGGTAAAATCAGGTTTGCTTTTGTTTTCTCTTCACAGGAGATATTTGGGCTGGGATTCACACATATAGTTTCAACCTACAGTAACTGGTAAAAAAGAATTAGGATGGAGAGTAACTGATTGTGTTGAGAGAAGCACATGGAGGTCAGATTTTAACAGCCTAGAGAGATTATCGGTCCTTCTGGGATTGATTTCAACTTGTCCCAAGTGTGATTTCTTTCTCCCCTGTCTTCTCAGGAAGAACAAGGAATTTTAATTTTTAGGATCTTCCCTTCAGGAAAATAAGAGACATGAGAACTGTAGTTGCTGAAGTGTCCTTGAAGAGGTACTCCACGTGGGTGAACTGGGAAACTCCAGACACAAGAGGAAACAAACTTGGCATCCCCTGCACCGGCTCCTGTGGCAAAGATTGTGTCCCATGTACCCTGAGCTCCCTCTGCTGCCCAGTTAGTGTTGTGATGCTTGAGATGTTTGACCATTTAGCCTTCACTGTGTCTCCTGGTAAGTTTCCTACATTTACATGTCATTGTCCTCAGGTTTCAGATTGTTCAGTTAAAGTACACCCAGCTGGTTGAGCTGTTGTGGTTTCAATGTATCAATATGTGAAAACTGAGTTGTTGCTAAGACTCTCATCACAAGACTTCTTTGCCACCTAACACAAGTTGTGTTTCCCAGAACCTGATAGATCTAGAAACTTGATATCTGCAGACCTGAAAGTTAGACATAGCACTTTGAGACATTGCACATAGCTTTCCCAACTCATGACTGGTCTGTAGCAGCTCTACCTGAACAATCACACCTAGGAATAAAGGGGGGGATATAATTTAAAACCATTCTAAGATGAAAATCATTGTTTTTGACATGAAGGTGCTTACAGGGTAGGACATTCATGTCACCAGGAAAAATCCAGAAGGGTGTTACTTCCACAGGCATCTATGATCAACATGGTAAGGATGAAGACCTAAGAAGTCTGACTTTCATTTGTGACTTGGAGCTCTGTTACCATATTTTACTCTAGGTGATTCACGTGTGCTGTGCATGTGGAAGCAGAAGGAGGATGGTTCTGAGTAGGAGCAGCTGAGTAATGGCCTCTAGAGGGAATTTTTCGGACCTTTGTTCTGTGAGGTCAATCTCTACCCTTCATCATTTGCACTCACTATGGACAAACAATTTCTTCCTGAAAACCATGTGTAGATTTGTAGAAATGCAGACAGTTGGCCTGAGGTGTGAGCCATAACGAAGGGAATTCCTGGGGATACTATTATTCTTGGAATGTTTCACTTTCTCTCTGGGCAGCCCAGTTCTACCCTTAGTACAAGGGTACCCCATGAAATGTGCAGGCTGTAGGGTTAAAGTGGGAGGTAAAATGATGAACATTTCTGAGAATTTGCTTCTCTTCAAAACAAAACAAATCACTTTTATTGGCACTTTTCAAGTTATCGTATAATTCAATACCTCAATCATATCAAGAAGAGTTGTACAATCTCTACCACAGTCAATTATGGAACAATTTTCCCCTCCATAATTATTATTCATGTAATATATTTCACATACTTGCAAAAATGTATGTAACAAAACTTTCACCAGTTCAACAACTTCTGCATGTGTAATTCAGTGCCACTGAGTATTCTTTTCATGTTGTACAACCATTATTTTAATCACCCTGCATATTTTTCCACCACCATTAAAATTAATTCACTATCCCCTAAGCAAAAACTCTTCCTCCTTCACACATGGTAACCATAGATCAAGTCCCCCCCCCCTTTCTTTTGTAATGTTCCTGATATAACATTCAGATTTCCATACTTAAAACACTTCTAGAAAAGAGTTGTATATCCATTGTCAAATAAGCTTAATGCTCACTCGTGCCTCACAGATCCACTAATTACTCCCTAATTCCCCTCCCCCTTCCATATAAACCATTGCCTCAGTTATTGTCTCCATGCATCCACTTCTTTTTTGCTTCCAAATAGGGAGACAATAGCAAAAACAATTAAAAACCCAAAAAAGAAACATAAAGAAAAATAATAATAACATAAAGATACAAATTTAAGTAGAGTATAAAACAGAGAAGGCACCTACTTCTCTTTTCCTGTCCTCCTCTTCATCTGCCTCCTTGGTTGCTGTGGTAGTTGCATAATCTGTTGTCAATTTGAGACTTAAGAATGAAGGGGTGGAGTTTAGTCTGTCAGTGCGGGTGCAGTTTGATGACCTCATTTGGAGGCATTGAGGAGATAAATAGTTCCCTGGAGGCGGGACACAAGCTCATGCCCTGTGAGACATTCCTGTGAACAAGACACATGAAGCGACACTAGAGCCCTGGAGCTGAAGGAGCCACGTGGAGACCCTTGACAGCATTGAGATGTTTCCGCCTCCACTGGATCCAAAAGAATTTCCACTCACTGGCATGTGGTCTTCCTGCATTCGACATCATTGTATATGTTGTGTGAGTCTGAAAAGAATTTATAGTCTGGTATTGGATATATGGGCTAATTTCAGACTTAGTGACTTCAACTGGACTGGGCAGGTATGCTTTCTTAATGTACAATTGCTCTTTGATATAAAGTTCTCTCTTGTACACATATGAATGTCTATGAATTTTTTCCCTAGTCAACCCAGAGTAACACAGTTGTGGAGTTTCACATGTTCACTTTCCAGGCATTAGGTAGAGGTGCCCATGGTTTATGACAAGATTTAGCTAGATCCATCCTCTAGGTGATCATATTCTGGGTACAAGATCTTAACATGGCTCTGTTCAATACTTACCTTCATTGAAAAATGAATGAAGATAAGGGCATTACAGCAAAGTGGGGTGAAAAAAAGCAGATGGTGCCAGGCTATCAATTATCTGGGGTCTAAAAGGCTTGTCTTCAAAGAAGCAGCCATCTAAGTCAGGTGTCAAGGAAGTCCACAATGAAGAAGCACACCAGCATGTGGCATCCAAAGATAGTGACAATTAAATTCAAATGTAATGAAGGAAAAAGTCCCAGAGCTCAAATGATGAACATCCATCTTGTCGAAGGGTAGGTGAACAGTGAGAACTCAAAATCCATCTGAAGAATATCTAGTCATATTAAACCTCTGGTACATCCCCTTGAAAAGGTTTACCATCAGACAGAGATGATTGTGAACTTGATCACAGTGGATCAGACCATGGCATAATATGACAATTGGTCAGTTGACCTACCTCTCGATCCAACCTGTACTTGCTCTAAGGTAAAGTATTTCCCACTTGTTCCATAACAGTATTTTTTTTGCTGAACTTTAAAATATTGATGGTAGTCTTTCCTTTCTCATTCTTTATTTTCATTTTTATCTTTATATTATTATTATTTTCTTCTTGCAGCTTTATTTTAGTTTTGGTTTTGGTTGTTTCTATTGGGTTTCCAAAGTTGTAACGCACAGACACGGATCCCTAGAGACAATAACTGATGCAATGGTCTATAGGGCCCTAGGGGAGTAGAGGAGTAGCAAGGGTGAGGAAATTTTGGGAGCAAACAATGAATGTGGGAGGGGGAAAGAACATAAGAATTCATTATGATATATATGCATATATACATATATATTTTACAACACTGTAAACATTAAGTCAGTGAATATTTTTTTAACATTTTATTTTATTTTTTCAATCTTTTTATTGGGGCTCATAAGGCTCTTATCACAATCTGTACATACATCAATTGAGCAAAGCACCCTTATACATTCGTTGCACTCATCATTCTCATAATTCACCTTCCACTTGGGTTCCTGGAATCAGCTCGGTTTCCCTTTTTTGCCCCTGTCCCCCTCCCTCCCCGATGCCACCCCTGGTCCCTTGATAGTTTATAAATAATTATTATATCTTATCTTACACTCCCCGGCGTCTTCCCCTTACCCACCTCCCCATTGCCCATCTCCAAGAGAGGAGGTTACACATAGGTCTCCGAGATCGGTTCTCCCTTTCTACACCCCCTTCCCTCCTGGTGTCACCACTCCCACCGCTGGTGTTGAGGGGTTTGTCTGTCCTAGATTCCCTGTGTTTCCAGATCCCTACTGCACCGCTGTACATCTTCTGGTATAACCAGGCCCGCTAGGTAAAATTGGGGTCATGATAATTGGGAGGGGAGGAAGCGTTCAGGAACTAGAGGAAGGTTTTTAGTTTCATTGTTGCTACACTGAACCCTGAGTGACTCATCTCCTCCCCACTACCCCTCTGGAAGAGATGGGATGTCCAGCTGTCTACAGTTGGGCATTGGGTCCCCATCATGTACTCCCCCTCTTTCACGGTGATATGATTCTCACCACCACCCCACCTTTGTTGTTGGAGACCTGGTCTCCTCTGCCCTTCATGATCACCTATATGTTGGTGTGCTGCTTCCGTGTGAGCTTGGTTGCTTCTGGGCTAGATGGCCGCTTGTTTGCTTTCAAGCCTTTAAGTCCCCAGACACTATGTCTCTCAGTAGCCGGGCACCATCAGCCTTCTTCACCACACTTGCTTATGCACACTTTGGTCTTCAGTGATTATGTGAGGAAGGTGATCACACAATGATTGTTTTTGTTCCTTGGTGTCTGCTACATGGTCCATTCAACACCTTGTATTCGTTTAGGCCGTGTGCTTCTTCTCTTTGGGCTTTGTTGCTTCTGAGCTAGATGGCCGCTTATTTGCCTTCAAGCCTTTAAGACCCCAGACGCTATATATTTTTGATAGCCGGGAACCATCAGCTTGTCTGCTAGCTTAAGGTGGGTCTCTTGCAGGAAGCAGATTGATGGGTTATGTTTTCTAATCCAGTCCTCCAGCCTCTTACTTTTAATGTACGAATTGAGCCCATTGGTATTCAGAGTGATTATTACTATCTCTGGCTTCATAGTTTCCATACTCTGTTTTGTGTTTTGGGTCTTTACCTATCTCCCTTCATATCAGTGTGCTGCGTTTGAGTGAGGGTTTCTATCATGTCCTCTTTTCCATCTGAGACCCTGTTGTCCTGGTACTTGTTGCTGGCATGTTAACTTCTAGATGGAGATGGGATATATGGTGGCCTCCCGATGGTTCTAGTTGGAGCTTGATCTTCTGGCCATAGTGAGTCCGCCAGTATCTTCTGCAGGGTCGGGTGACTTGAAGCATATTTTTGAGTTCTTCGTTGTCCTGGAAGACCCTTACCCTCTATCTTAATGGATAACTTGGCAGGGTATAGGATTCTGGGTGAGGCATTTTTATCTTTCAGTTTTTGGAAGATGTTGCTCCATTCTCTCCTCCTTCATGGTTTCTGCTGATAAGTCTGAGCATATTCTTACCTGCGCTCCTTTGTATGTGACTGTCTTCCTTTCTCTTGCTGCTCATAAATTTTCTCTTTTTCCTCTAAGTTGGATATTTTTACTATTATATGTCTTGGCGTGTTGCTCTTGGTGTTTACCTTAGCCGGCGTCCTCTCTGCTTCCTGTATGAAAGTCTGATTCTCCTTTGCTAGGTTGGGAAAATCTTCTTCCAGAAATTCCTTTGCTATCTTTGCTGTCCATTTTTGTGTTATGTTGTGTTCCGGTAGACCGATTATTCGAACATTATTCCTCTTCATAGCATCTGTCATTGATCTCAGGCTGTCTTCTGTTTCATTAATTTTCCCATCTGATTGTTTTTCTTGCTTGCTTCGTTCGGTTTGAGTGTCCTCAGTTCACTGATACGGTTCTCAGCCTCCTCAAGCCTAGATGTAGCTTCTGTGACCTTTTGTGTGGCCTCTGCTACCTCCTCTGTTAGTTTCTGCAGTTTCTTTTGGTGGGTAGAATTCATCCCCTCTATTGTGGACTTCATCCCCTCTATTGTGTATTTCATCCCTTCTATTGTTGCATCCTTATTCTGGGTTGCTTCTCTTAGCTCCTGTATTACTGCAAGCAGAGTTCTGAAGATTTCCTTTTGTGGCTGATCCATATCTGTTTCTTCTATGAGTGACATTAGGTCTGTTTAAGTGCCTCGTTTCTCTGCTTTCTTTGTTGGGAGTGATGTGGTCTGTTGATTTTTTCTTGATTCTTTCATAGGCCCCATGCTTCTGGGAGACCGAGGTAACCTTATCTATGTTATTGTTAAGGATTCTTTCAGGCAATTGCCTATGACCTACTGTAAAGGTGGGTCAGACTGCTGTGTAGACCGAGTTCCCTGTTGGGTTGGTAACCCTCAGTGCAGAGATGTATCAGCAGCTGGAATGGGGGCTGGAGCCTCAGTGAGTGTCCTCAGGCTGCTTTGACCAGGTGTGACAGGGTACCCTTAGCAACCCCCTTTATGGGGAGTGGAGGTTAGTAATAAAAAGGATTTAAAAAGTTAACGATTTAAAAATAGTTTTTAACAAAATATTGGGAAGGAGGAAGAAAAAAATTGGAGAGAGAGGGAGGAGAATCTGTAATAGAAGAGGGACAAGCTGTGATACTAGTAGAGGTGGAAGGAGAAGAAAAAAAGAGAGAGAAGGAGAATCTATAGAAAAGGGGCAGAAGAGAAATAAAAGCATTAATGAAAAAGTAGGAAGGAAGGAGAGAGAGAGTACAGCACAGAAAGTAAAATAACGGGAAGAAGAAATTAAAAACAAAACAAAAAACACAAAAAGGCAAAAAAAAACCTATGCTAGATGGAGGATGTGTAGATGTGTATATCTGAAAATTTCCCCCTTTTCCTCTAAGCGCTGGTGATGCCTAATAGAGCGCAGAAGTGGGTGAGTTCGTGTTGTCCCAAGATATGGTGCTGATCTATGTGATGGTGGGAATGCTCTTCAGCTCAGCAAGCCCTTCTAGGTCCAGACGCTCCCCACTGGCAGTCCTTGTGCTCTAGCTGGGAAGTGCTAGGACAGCTAAGGGTACTGTGGGGGGCACAGGCCACTGTGCCCGTCTCCTGTGGTGGCTGGGGAGGGCTGCGGCAGGCTTAGGGCTGGCACTGGGGACCCCACAGGGCCCCCAGGTGGTGAGAGCCGGCTGGAGCTCACTGACGGCTCCGCAGGGACTGCAAAGCTGAGTCCTAGGCTCCACCGCAGTTGGAATGTTTGATCTGCCGGGCTGTGAGCGGGCATGGGAAGGCCCCTTGGACAGCAGCATGAAACGGCAGGGGGCAATGGCCCCTGTTCTCCGCCCAGGCTCAGAGCTCAGAGCCGTGTGGACAATGGCGGCTTGGCGCGAAACCGCAGGGGGCAATGGTGCCCGTCCTCTGCCCCCACTCAGAGCTCAGAGCTGTGCGGACAGCAGCGGCTTGGTGCGAAACCGCAGGGGGCAATGGCGCCTGTCCTCCGTTCAGGCTCAGAGCTCAGAGCAGTGGCTGCCGGGGTCCCTGCAGCACCCTGGGGAAGGCACCCACTCTTGTGCCTGGCACCGGGAGGGGCCCTCGGGCAGACTCAGCAGCGCGGGCCACGGCGCTCTGCGGAAGCGCAGGGTCCGGGACAGGCGCGGGTTGGGCTATGGCTCCCGCCGGCGGGAAATGCTCAGCGCAGGGTCCTTGCCGGGAGTGGAGCTGTTGCTAGGCTGCAGGGGGTGGGTGGGGGTGGGCGGCCGGCACACAGAGGGCCGGTGGAGAGGTCCTCGGCAGCAGTGTGAGTGGTGGTCACCCGTGGGGGTCGCCAGACAACCTGCGGGTCTGCCCCCCAGAGCTTGGATAAATGGAGGTAGGGACACGGCCCCAGGGCAGATCTCTGCCTTGAAGGGAGAGGGGAACCACGGGAGAGGAAAACTTCTCTCCTAGTGGGGATCCGCGAGTGGGCCGCTGGTGTAGGGGAGCGCGTGACCTGCTGCGCTGGTCTAAGCAGGGCAGGCAAGCGACTCTGGGCGGGGGTCCGGTTTGGGGATGGAGCTTAGGCTAGTCGCCAGTGAGATGGTGGCAGCTTAGTGACCAGAGATGTCCCACGAGTCCGGTCCTGTTTCACCTAGACCCCTGCTCAGGACAAATGTGTGGGGTGGTACTGGGGTGCTGTCCCAGGGGGATATTTCACTCACCAGACCCCTACTATTCAGCTACCTGGACACCAAATCTGCTTTGTTTGGAGGAGCTCTCAGAGTATGCAGGTGTCCAGGTCGGCCATCTTCCTGGCTTTAAACATTTTATTAGGGACCTATACAACTCTTAACACAATTAATACATACATCAATTGTATAAAGCACATCTGTACATTCTTTGCCCTAATCATTTTCAAAGCATTTGCTCTCCACTTAGACCCTTTGCATCAAGTCCTCTTTTTCCCCCTCCTTCCCCGCTCCTCCGCCCCCCTCTAATGTGCCCTTGATAATTTATAAATTATTATTTTGTCCTATCTTACCCTGTCCGGAGTCTCCCTTCACCCCCTTTTCTGTTGTCTGTCCCCTCAGGGAGGAGGTCATATATAGATCTTTGTGATTGGTTCCCTCTTTCCAACCCACTCACCCTCTACTTTCCCAGTGTCGCCCCTCACACTTTTGGTCCTGAAGGTATCATCCACCCTGGATTCCCTGTGCCTCCAGCTCCTATCTGCACCTGTGTACATCCTCTGCTCTATCCAGACTTGCAAGGTAGAGTTTGGATCATGGTAGTTGGGGGGGGGGGGGGAAGGAAGCTTTTAGGTACTAGAGAAAAGCTGTATTCTTTATCTGTGCTACATTACACCCTGACTGACTCATCTCCTCCCCTAGACCCCTCTGATTGGGGATCTCCAGCGGCCTACAAATGGGCTTTGGGTCTCTACTCTGCACTTCCCCCTTCATTCACTATGGTAAGATTTTTTTTTCTGATGCCTTATACCTGATCCCTTCAACACCTCTTGATGGCACAGGCTGGTGTGTTTCTTCCATGTGGGCTTTGTTGCTTCTGAGCTAGATGGCCATTTGTTTACCTTCAATGCTTTAAGACCCCAGACCCTATCTCTTTTGATAGCCGGACACCATCAGCTTTCTTTGCCACATTTGCTTATGCACTTGTTTGTCCTTGGCGATCATATCATGGAGGTATGCAAACAATGATATGATTTTTTGTTCTTTGATGCCTGATATGTGAATATTATATACATCTATTTTTAAAACTACATAAAAACAAAGCTTGACCAAGGGTTACCGTGGGTGGAGGAGATAGGTTTGTTGCTTAGGGGGAAGTCAGTTTATATGAATGGTGGCGGGATAATTTTGAATAGGATATCAATAATGGTTGTAAACATGAAGAGTATAATCAAAGACACTCAATTGTACATATAATAGTGGTTGAATTGGAGAATGTTTTCCTGTGTACATTTTGCCAAAATAAAAATGTAATGATATGAACAAAGAGGAAGAAAAAATTTTAATTGATAGTGATGATAATTGTATACCCCCCACTTTATTAAAAAAAGAAACATATTTATTAATAAAGTATTTATTTGTCTTTCCTCTGTCAAACTCTGAGCCAATTATTTTCCCCAGACTGCCCGGGGAGGTGCAGAGAAGGGAAATTTTGGGCAGACAGACATGGGACAGAGAAATGTGGGGGGTGGATATGGCTCCTTCACATGGCAAAGGGATGAGGAAGGCCACCATCAGGCAGAAAAGCCTGAGGGCCTTCAAGAAGGCAAAGTCCAGGATGGCATAAGAGAAGGGTGGCTGCTTCAGAGAAGGGTTCCTGGCATAACCCAGGATGAGGCTCCCAAACCCAGTCCCAATGCGGGCTCCATAGATGCCACTCCAACTGTGGCAGCCCCAATGAGCTTGGTTGCTGTGTCAAAGTCCATTGAGATATGCTGGTTTGAAAGCTGTGACTAGAGATCAGTGAGGTCAGGGAATGTGGGGCTGCCAAGCTGCTGAAGCTCTCCTCTGTCAGTGCCTGTGCTGTTTCTGCGCGACAGACAAGGGTCACCTCATCAGCTGGGAGGCGCTTCTGACCAGAGGAGGGGTGGAGAAGAATTTGGCGCTGACAAAAATTTTTAAGGGATGAGGGTAGTGGCAGGCGAGCTGCTCCTACTGCAGAGAAGACTGACGTGTATGCCTCTTCTTTGTATGATTGAATTATATCATATGTGCATGAAATTCCAATAAAACTGTTTTTAGAAAAGAAACAGAAGATCATCTGTTACTTACACAGACCCTCAGTGTAGGGCTTTGGTTAACAGGCTCATGGCCCAGTTCCTGTCTTTGTGAATAGCATTCTATTATCACACTGCTATGCCCTTTTCTGCTGCCTGCTGTTGTTTACACAATCAGTAAGGTTGAATATTTGTCTCCAAGTCTATATGACCAATGCAATCATCAATTATAGTTTTCAGAGGTTTTTTGAAAAAAAAATTTACTGACCCCTGATCTAGGGGAAGAGTCTGGATGAAAAAGAGCAAGGCTTCATGAAATACATAATTTTAAAGTATGATGATTTTTGACAGAATATAATACTTAAAAATTCACTAAAAATATGTCAGAACTACCAACCCCAGTTAGACAGTGGTGACTTGCCTAGCTGTTAAATGAAAATTCAATCTTTCAGAACCACCAACTTCTCTGTGAGAGAATTAGTGGTCGAATAATCTCATAAGGAAATACAGGCTTGGAAATCTTATGGGAGCAGTTCTAGTTTGTCCTATAGGATTACTATGAGTTGGAACTGATCAATGTCAACAGAATTTTAGTTTGGGTGAAAAGCAACTTTTTACACTATATTATACTTGAATAAATGACACCAAGTTTCAAACCACCAACTGTACAGCCATTAGTTGAAGCCATAAGAGTTAGCACTACCCAGGCACTCCACTGAGTCTGCCTGAAAGATTCTTCGACTGGCAGTTACATGAACTCTTGTCAACTTAAGAAGGGGTGGAGTCTATCCTGTCAATCAGGTCGCATCTTAGTGACCTCATTTGGAGGTATGAAGGAGATAAATAGCTCACTGAAGGCTAGATACACTCTCTCCCTGTGAGGCATTGCTGTTGACAAGCCACATGGAGCTATGCTAATGGCAGCCAGAACCTTGGAGCTGGAGGAGCCATGTGGAGGCCCACGCCAGCAGTAAGATGCTTCTAATGCCACTGGATCCACAAGACTTTCAACCCACTAACCTGTGATCTTCTTGCACTCAGCGTTGTATCATGTGTTGCATGAGACTGAAGAGGAATTACAGGACGGTATCAGACATATGGGCTACTATTGGACTCATGGGCTTGTCTGGACTGGAGTGATATGTGTTCTCAATATGCCATTGTTCTTTATATAAACTTTTTTCCTATACAGGTAGGAGTGTCCATGAATTTGTTTCTCCAGTCTACCAGGACTAGCACATTGACCTTCTCAAAAGAGATACTGATTACCCCTGGAAAATTTCTACTATCTATGGAACAAGCTCATTTTGGTTGGCTGTTTTTTTCTCTATGAGAATGTTTTCTTTTCTTACAATACA
This sequence comes from Tenrec ecaudatus, assembly GCF_050624435.1. Taxonomy (NCBI): domain Eukaryota; kingdom Metazoa; phylum Chordata; class Mammalia; order Afrosoricida; family Tenrecidae; genus Tenrec; species Tenrec ecaudatus. The sequence goes on from NW_027459491.1 coordinate 212,512, forward strand.
ACTTTGAATTCACAGATATTAAGGGTAGGCACTGAATCATAAAAAACAAACAAACATAAATTCCTAGTGTGAAATAATGAGATGAAGAACCCTGGATCACAATAGAAACACAGACTAGAAACTCCCTTTCCAAATACTCATGATCCAGAATACTTCCTTCTGTCCATGCCCTTACAGAGCCCTGCAAAACAGCTCCCTCCCTCCCTGCATAGGAGGTTTGTGTCTGTATTCACTCTGACTTCTCTCTGTGTCTCTTCCCCACCATTATACATGGATGTGTGATTGACTTTTAGACTGTCCTTTAGCAGATACAGTGTGTTCTTGGCAATGTCTCTGGAGATGGTAAACCAGCTTTCATGGAATCTGTACAATACGTGATATAAACAGTACTGATAAGATACCCTGCAGGCCTTGAACTTGGCTGCTACAGGTCATGGAAAAGTTACTAAATGTAAATCCAGAGTTTGCACATTAGAATCTCAAAGATGTCTTATGCTCAATCAAGTCTCCTTCAGACTCATCCAGTTGCACATTACACACTCATCCAGTTGCACATTACAGTTGACATTTTCAAACAGTATATGCCGGTCATGAAAACGATCACACATGTCAACTGTCTGTAACTCATGCCCACTCACACACACTTGCTCTCAATAACATTACTTATTGAAATAGCTGCCTGAAAAACACAGCTTAGTACAGACTCCATGATGAGTCTGTGTTCATACAGATTGCATAATAGGGACTCTTGTAGATTATGGTACTGAGGACCTTCTCCAAGAACTGTATTATTGGGATTGGGGTGTTTTTTTTTTTTATCAGCAGAAGGAGGGCCTTTATTTGCATATGCTTCTCCTTGAGAGAAAGAGCCAGGTTCACAAATAAAGCAGTCACAAAACCTCATGCTTCAATCCCTGAGCGTTTCACCTCAGAGTTTCCCCAAGAAGAGGAAGAAACTGACATACTGGCAATGAGGCCTATTATCCCAAGTGTATTATTCAGAGTGAGTAAGACCTCAATTTGAATAAATACATCATGAGACTATATCTGATGGGCTATGTTGGTATGCATGCGATTTGTATGTTTGTAATAAAGTTTAAAAGGAATCAATCTGGGATGAGAACCTTGACTGCTTCCTCAGAGAACACATTCCCTTCCATGATTTTTCCATTCTCCAAGACCAAGCTCCTGTTCTTTCAGGCCACAGAAAGTGATGAAGAAGATGGTTGAGAAAGGTGAGGATGACTAGGATGACTTTAGGAATAAAGGCAATTGTATTCTTCTCTCGGGGACTTACATCTTTATAAGACACTCCGAACAAAACCAGGAATACTTAAATTGTCAGATACACATTTTCTCTTCTGCAATAGATTATGGAAAATCATTAGATACTCAAAAGTTTGAAGGTCAGCTAAATCTAGAAATCTCATTGAATTCAGCCCAAAGTGGCTCCCATTCAATGTATGCTGTAAATAGGAATGGCTTTTGTAAGTCACTAAGAAGGAAGAGCTTTCCTTTGACAACTATACTCTTACATCTGCTCAAGAGTCATTCTAAGGTGAAAAGAGTACCTGCAACAATGGAAAATTTACCTTTGGCACAGGAAGACATTTCTTGTCCACAAAGTCATCATTGATAAAGTTATTCACACATAATCTTACATTTTATACAGGATCTTATACCAAAATAGCTGAAATTCCTCACCTACAGTTGTGTGTCACTGCATACTGGGAATGTTACCGGTAACAAACAGCAAATTAACTAGCAAAGCCACCAGGAGGATGAGAAGCTGATTAACAGGACAAATGTGGATTCTCTGGGTGAAACCAGAAAGAGTGTCCGACATTTTGTGCGGCTGTGAAGATGAAGATACAGCATCCAGCATGAAGAACTGAATGATCCTGTTTGGCCCTAGAATTCTCCCCGAATCCTGAATTTTCACAAAAGTTAGTATGTTTCCTCGACTATCATGGCCTGCAGGTTCTGAAGGATAGACTGATAGAGGATATTAGCACCCAGGTAATAAAATGCAATTGGTGAATTTATGTGTTTTTCAGATGGGATTGCAGAAAAGACACACACACACACACACACACACACACACAGAAACATTAGGCCACGAATGTTAGGAAAAACAACCAAAGCTGTGCTGACTCCTGAGATTCCCAAATTTTGGAGACTTGACTGCAAAATTTGTGGTAATGGGGCCCTGAGTTTGCGCTCTCCCCTGGCGGGGAATAAAAGGAAAAACAACAAAAGCAAAAATCAGCAACAACAAAAATTGTGTCATTTGAAGAAATTCAATATAAAATAGGCAGACTGCCTACCTTTTAATTAAATCATTAGCTAGATCATTGCCAGAATTCCCCACAGAGTGTGATGGAAGCACATACTGTTAAGACTGTCAGCCAATACTCAAGCACCATTTTCCTGAAGTCTGACTGGAAAGTATTTTATCTGAGCGTCATGAGAACTCTGATGCAGGGACCACTGGCAGAGTCATTTCTTGTCCTTAAAGGTTAAGAAGCTGCTCTTTAAACCTGGTGTGAGAGGGGGAAGATGGCCGACAGGGACACCCACATACTCTGAGAGCTCCTCCAAACAAAGCGGGATTGGCGACCAGGTAGCTGAATAGTAAGAGTCTGGTGAGTGAAATATCCCCCTGGGACAGCACCCCAGTCCTACCCCACGTATTTGTCCGGAGCAGGGGTCTAGGTGAAAGAGGACCGGACTAGTGGGACATCTCTGGCCACTAAGCTGCCGTGAGCTCACTGGCGACCGGCTTAGGCTCCATCCCCAAACCCGACACCAGCCCAGAGCGGCTTGCCTGCCCTGCCTACTCCAGCGGCCCACTCCCCACTCCCCACTCGCGGATCTCCACTGGGAGAGAAGCTTTCCTCTCCCGCAGTTCCCCTCTCCCCGCAGGGCAGCGATCTGCCCTCGGGCCCACGACCCTCCCTCCATTCATCCTAGCTCAGGGGAGCGGACCCGCGGGTTGTCTGGCGACCCCCACGGGGGACCATCCACCCGCACCGCCGCGGACCTCTCCACCTGCCCTCCGTGCGCTGGCCTCCCACCCCCGCCCGCCCCCGCCAGCCCCTGGCAGCCTAGCGCCAGCTCCACTCCTGGCGGGGACCCTGCGCTGAGCACTTCCCGCCAACAGGAGCCATAGCTCAACCCGCGCCTGTCCCGGACCCTGAGCTTCCGCGGAGCGCCGCGCCCCGCGCTGTTGAGTCTGCCCACCAAGGGCCCCCCCCCTGCGCAAGGCACAAGAGTAGGTGCCCTCCCCAGGGTGCTGCGGGGACCCTGGCGGCCGCGACTCTGAGCCTGAGCAGAGGAAGGGCGCCATTGCCCCCTGCGGTTTCGCGCCAAGCCTCCTTTGCCGGCGCCATTACCCCCTGCGGTTTCGCGCCAAAAGGGCGGAGAGCGAACACCATTGTTCCCTGCAGTGTCCCGCAGCTGCCTGCGCAGCTATCCAAGGGGCCTCCCCGCGCCCGCTCACAGCCCGGGCAGATCAAACACTCCACCTGCAGTGGAGCCTGGGTCCCGACTTTGCAGTCCCTGAGGAGCCGTCAGTGAGCTCCAGCCAGCTCTCACCACCTGGGGCCCTGTTGGGTCCCCAGTGCCAGCCCTAAGCCTGCCGCAGCCCGCCCCAGCCACCCCAGGAGACGGCACAGTGGCCTGAGCCTCCACACAATAAGGTTACTCCTGTCTCCCAGAAGCATGGGGCCTATTAAAGGATCAAGGAAAAATCAACAGACCACATCACTCCCAACAAAAAAATCAGAAAAACGAGGCACTTTAACAGACCTAACGTCACTCATAGAAGAAACAGATATAGATCAGCCACAAAAGGAAATCTTCAGAACTCTGCTTGCAGTAATACAGGAGCTAAGAGAAGCAAACCAAAATAAGGATGCAACGATAGAAGGGATGAAATGCACAATAGAGGGGATGAAGTCCACAATAGAGGGGATGAATACTATCCACCAAAAGGAACTGCAGAAACTAACAGAGGAGGTAGCAGAGGCCACACAAAAGGTCACAGAAGCTATATCTAGGCTTGAGGAGGCTGAGAACCGTATCAGTGAACTCGAGGACGCTCAAACCAAACGAAGCAAGCGAGAAAAACAATCAGATAGGAAAATTAAAGAAACAGAAGACAGCCTGAGATCAATGACAGATGCTATGAAGAGGAATAATATTCGAATAATCGGTCTACCGGAACACAACATAACACACAAATCGACCGCCAAGATAGCAAAGGAATTCCTGGAAGAAAATTTCCCCAACCTAACAAAGGAGAATCAGACTCTCATACAGGAAGCAGAGAGGACGCCGGCTAAGCTAAACACCAAGAAGAACACGCCAAGGCATATAATTGTAAAATTATCCAACTTAGAGGAAAAAGAGAAAATTCTACGAGCATCAAGAGAAAGGAAGACAGTCACATACAAAGGAGCGCAGGTAAGGATATGCTCAGACTTATCAGCTGAAACCATGAAGAGGAGGAGAGAATGGAGCAACATCTTCCAAAAACTGAAAGATGAAAATGCCTCCCCCAGAATCCTATACCCTGCCAAGTTATCCATTAAGATAGAGGGTAAGATAAGGGTCTTCCAGGACAAGGAAGAACTCAAAAAATATACTGCAAGTCACCCGACCCTGCAGAACATACTGGCTGACTCACTATGGCCAGAAGATCAAGCTCCAACTAGAACCACCAGGAGACCACCATATAGCCCATCTCCATCTAGAAGCCAACATGCCAGCAACACGTACCAGGACAACACGGTCTCAGATGGAAAAGAGGACAGGATAGAAACCCTCCACTCAAACGCAGTACACTGATATGAAGGAAGATAGGCAAAGACCCAAAACACAAAACAGAATATGGCAACCATGAAGCCAGAGATTGTAATAATCACTTTGAATACAAATGGGCTCAATTCATATGTTAAAAGAAAGAGGCTGGAGGATTGGATTAGAAAACATAACCCATCAATCTGCTGCCTGCAAGAGACACACCTTAAGCAAGCAGACAAGCATATGCTGAGAATAAAGGGCTGGCAGAAAGTTTACCAAGCAAATGGTAACTCCAAGAAGGCAGGAGTGGCTATCTTAATCTCCGACAAAATGGATCTCAAGATCCAAAACATAAAAAGAGACAAAGAGGGACATTACATAATGCTCAAAGGCTCAGTAAACCAGGAAGCAATAAGCATACTGAATATTTACGCACCTAATAATGGTGCGGCAAATTTCGTCAAACAAACTATTAAAAAAATGACAGAAGAAATCACGGAAACAACAATAATAGTGGGGGACTTCAACACTCCACTATCAGAGAAAGACAGGTCACAGGGAAAGAAGCTCAGCAAAGAGACCAGAGAGCTAAACAATGTAATTAGGCAACAGGGCCTGATAGACATCTATAGAGCCTTTCATCCAAAAGCAAAAGGTTTCACATTCTTCTCCAATCCACACGGATCTTTCTCAAGAATAGATCACATGCTGGGGCACAAAGCCAGCCTGAGTAAATTCAAACACATAGATATTATCCAGACGTCTTTCTCAGACCACCATGCCATAAAGCTGGAGATTAATAGAAGGGCACCCAGAAAAGCAAGGGCCACCAATTGGAGAATAAACAACGATCTCCTGCGACATGAATGGGTTAAGGTCCAGATCAGAGAGGATATCAGGAAATTTCTAGAAACTAATGAGAACGAGCATACAACATATCAAAACTTATGGGACACTGCAAAGGCAGTTATCAGAGGTAGCTTGATATCACTGAATGCATACATGAAAAAAGAAGAAAGGCGTATGACAGATATGTTAACACAAACCTCCAACAACTAGAACAGAGTCAACAGAACTACCCCTCCAATAGCAAGAGAAAAGAAATAATAAAAATCAGGGCGGAGTTAAACCAGTGGGAAGACAAAAGAACAATGCAAAGGATTAACGCAACTAGAAGCTGGTTTTATGAACGAATTAATAAAATTGACACTCCCCTGGCAAAGCTTACCAAAGATAGAAAGGAACAATCATCAATAGCCAGGATGAGGGATGAATCGGGGGCAATAACAACAGACCCCAATGAGATAAAAAGGATAATCACAAAGTACTATGAAGGTTTGTATTCTAATGAATTCAGAAACCTGGAAGACATGGATAAATATTTAGAAAAACAATCTATCCCTAGATTATCTGAGACAGAGATCAAGAACCTCAACAAACCCATAGCGAAGGAAGAAATAGAGAGTGTCATCAAAAACCTACCAAGGAAAAAGGCCCCAGGGCCAGATGGCTACACAGCAGAATTTTACCAAACATTCAGGGAAGAGCTGACACCGATCCTCCACAAAGTATTCCATAACATAGAAAAGAACGGCAAGCTCCCAAACTCATTTTACGAAGCCAGCATTACTTTGATACCCAAACAGGGAAAAGACCCCACAAGTGTAGAGAATTATAGACCAATATCTCTAATGAACATAGATGCAAAAATCATTAACAAAATATTGGCCAATAGAATACAAAGGAACATCAAACATATCATTCACCACGACCAAGTAGGATTCATCCCAGCGATGCAGGGATGGTTTAACATCCGAAAATCCATCAATATCATATACCACATCGAGAAGAAAAAGGATAAAAACCATATGATAATATCCATAGATGCAGAAAAAGCATTTGACAACATCCAGCACCCATTCCTAATCAAAACACTCATGAAGATAGGATTGGAAGGTAAGTTCCTCAAGCTCATACAAGCTATCTATGAAAGACCAACAGCCAACATCATAGTCAATGGAGAAAAGACAAGAACAATACCACTGAAAAAGGGTACAAGACAAGGATGCCCCCTGTCCCCTCTTCTATTCAATATCGTTTTGGAGGTTCTGGCTAACAACATAAGACAGCGGAAGGACATCAAAGGGATCCAGTTGGGAGAGGAGGAGGTGAAACTATCGTTATTTGCAGATGACATGATCCTATACATTGAAGACCCCCAAAACTCCAGAGTTGGAATACTTACAGCAATAGAGGAATACGGAAGAGTAGCAGGATACAAGATCAATAAACAGAAGTCGGTAGGGTTTCTATACACATCGGACAGGGCCATGGAAGAGGTGATTAAGAGGGAAGTACCCTTCACAGTAGCCAAGAACAAACTGAAATACCTAGGAATATACTTAACAAAAAATACTAAAGACCTATATAAGCATAATTATAAAACCCTATTACAGGAAACCAAAAGTGACCTTCACAAATGGATGAAGCTCCCCTGCTCATGGTTAGGTAGGCTGAACATAGTAAAGATGACAGTTCTTCCTAAAGCACTCTACAAGTTCAATGCTATACCAATCCAATTACCATCAACCTTCTTCAAAGAATTGGAAAAACTGACCACCAACTTCATATGGAGAGGGAAGAAACCCAGAATTAGCAGAGAACTCCTCAAGAAGAAGGACACAATTGGAGGACTCGCCCTACCTGATTTTAATACCTACTACATAGCTACAGTGGTCAAAACAGCATGGTACTGGCACAATGATAGACACTCAGACCAGTGGAAAAGAATAGAAAGCCCAGGAGTGAAATCATCAGCATATAGACAACTGATCTTCGACAAGGGTCCCAAAAACGTCAAGTGGGAAGCAGATGCCCTCTTTAATAAGTGGTGCTGGAAACAATGGATATCCACATGTAGAAAGTTGAAACAAGACGTCTACCTCACCCCATGCACAAGAATACACTCAAGGTGGATCACAGATCTAGAAGTCAAACCCCAAACCATCAGGACCATTAAGGAGGGAAACGGGACTAATCTCAGAGCACTGGCCCAGGGAGCACATAGGCTCACTGCAACAGGGAAGGGGACACACACAGGTGATCTGGAAATCGACAAATGGGATCTAATAAGAATAAAACACCTGTGCACCTCGAAAGACTTTGCCAAGAGGGTGACAAGGCAACCCACAGACTGGGAGAAGATTTTTAGTAATGACACGTCAGACAAAGGGCTCATTACTAAAATCTACAACACCATCATGACCCGCAAAAAGAGGAAAACAGTTAACCCCCTAAGGAAGTGGGCAAAAGAAATGAGAAGAACTTTCACTAGAGAGGAGATCAATATGGCCAATAAATATATGAGAAAGTGCTCGAAGTCCCTTGCCATAAGAGAAATGCAAATCAAAACAACCATGAGATACCACCTAACACCCCTCAGGCTAGCTCAGATCAGTAAATCAGAGAGCAACAAGTGTTGGAGGGGCTGTGGTGAAATAGGAACCCTCCTCCACTGCTGGTGGTCGTGCAGATTTGTACAGACACTGTGGAAAGCAATCTGGCGATACCTAAAGAAAATGGAAATTGATCTACCTTACGACCCAGCCATCCCTCTACTGGGCATATACCCGGTTGAAGCAGCAAATAAAACACGACCAGTCATATGCGCTCCAATGTTTATTGCGGCACAATTCACAATAGCAAAGACTTGGAAACAGCCTAAGTTTCCATCGATAGACGAGTGGATTAGCAAACTTTGGCACATACACACAATGGAGTATTATGCAGCACTAAAAAGCACCGATGAGCACATGAAACACGTTATTTCATGGGAAGAGCTGGAAGGAATTATGTTAAGCGAGGTAAGCCAGACCCAAAGGGACAGGTACAACATGAGTCCCCTGAGGTAAGTACAATCAGCATGACAGAAATGGGGCATTAATCCACCCAAGGGGAGGGTATGGTTTATATCTCCACAGGGAAAGTGGGACCAGACTTCAACCCAGTGTCGCAAGGTGTGAATGCAATATCCCGGCGTGGAGGACGGAACCGGTGGAGAGGTCTGGGAGGCTGGCCCCAGCACCATAAATTAAGTGGATTCCTGCCCCTGCCCCGAAAAGAACTTGTTCCAAAGGACGACATTGACCCTGCAGCTATGGGAGATGGACATATTTGATCAGAGCACACGGGAGCAGATGAAGGGGCAGGAGGAGAGAGTGGAGCACAGCCTGGCCCACCAGGCCGTGATGATGATGTTCCTGAGTAGAGCAGCCAGTCCACAGAGAGAACAACATGGCTGGCCCTACTATGAGACATGATGCCCCTCAGTGACTAAGGGCGATACAGGGGACAGCACCGGAGACACAGTGTGGGAATTGCACCTGACCTGATCCCACCACACCGAGGCAAATCACTGGGGGAGTGCAGCGGAACAGCAAGGGAATGGAGTGGCAAGGTCCCCAGGGAATGCTGAAAGTGGACTTTGGGGCCAGGGCGTGGTGCCCCAACAGACTGGACTGGAAAACGCTCCTAAGGGCCAGCAAAGACGCCTGAACTAACTACAAGCTTTTCTCTTGTGAACTGTTTTGTTCTGTTCTTTTTCAGTGGTTTGTTTTGGTTGTTTTGTTGTCTGGTTGTATACTGTTGCTTTGTGTTCCTCTGTCTAGTTTTCGTGCATGTTAGTGACTCCACAGGTCTGTCTGAATAGGACAGGCTGGATGAACTATCTGGATGAAAAACAACGGGACCGACAGTTCCGGGGGGACTTGGGGTGGGGGGTAGGGGGGGTAAGGAAGTGGTGTTAACAAACCCAGGGACAAGGGAAAAACATGGGACCCCAAAGGGTAGAGAAGGGGGAGTGGCAGGCCTGATGGGAAATGATCAAGGGTAAGGTTGCTTAGAGAAGAGGTATACTCTAGCCCAGGTGGCGATGAAGCATGGTAGTAGGGCAGGAGGAAGGTCAAGGGAGATGGAGGAAAGAGCTAGGAGTCAAAGGGCATTCATGGAGGTCTAGACAAAGACATGTACATGCAAATATATATAGGAGGTTGGGGAAATAGATCTTTGTGTCGATATTTATAGGTCAAGTATTAAGGTGGCGGAAGAACCTTGGGCCTCTACTCAAACACTCCCTCTATGCATGAATACCTTCTTTTATTAAATTGGAACTCTATGATGCTCACTCTCCCGACACAACGGCTGGAGCCAAAGTGGGTGAACAAGTAAATGTGGTGAAGAAAGCTGATGGTGCCCGGCTATCAAAAGAGATAGTGACTGGGGTCTTAAAGGCTTGAAGATAAACAAGCGGCCATCTAGCTCAGAAGCAACAAAGTCCACATGGAAGAACACACCAGTCTGTGTGATCGAGTGGTCCCAAAGGGATCAGTTACCAGGCATCAAAGAACAAAAAATCATATCATAGACTACACACCTCCATGATAGGATCGCTGAAGACAAATGGGTGCACAAGCAAATGTGGTGAAGAAAGCTGATGGTGCCCGGCTATCAAAAGAGATAGTGTCTGGGGTCTTAAAGGCTTGAAGGTGAACAAGCGGCCATCTAGCTCAGAAACAAATAAGCCCACATGGAAGAAGCACACCGGCCAGTGCGATCACGAGGTGCCGAAGGGACCAGATATAAGGCATCATGCAAAAAAAAAAAGATATAAGTGTGTGTATGTATGTGTATATATGTGTATATGTATATATGTATGTGTATATATATATTATATTAAATGAAGGGGGAAGTGCAGAGTGGAGACCCAAGGCCCAAGTGTCGGCCAATGGAGATCCCCTCATAGAGGGGCTTAGGAGAGGAGATGGGTTAACTAGGGTGTGAGGTAGTATCGATGAAGAACACAGCTTTCCCCCAGATCCTGGATGCTTCCTCCCCCCAACTACCATGATCCGAATTCTACCTTGCAGGGCTGGATAGGACAGAGGCTGTACACTGGTACATATGAGGGTTGGAGGTACAGGGAATCCAGGGTGGATGATACCTTCAGGACCAAGGGCGTGAGGGACGATGCTGGGAGAGTGGAGGGTGAGTGGGTTGGAAAGGGGGAACTGATTACAAGGAGCCACATGTGACCTCTTCCCTGGGAGAGGGACAGCAGAGAAGGGGGGAAAGGAGACCCCGAATAGGGCAAGATATGACAAAATAACGAGGTATAAATTACCAAGGGCATATGAGGGAGGGGGGAAAGGGGAGGGAGGGGGGAAAAAAAGAGGACCTGATGCAAGGGGCTTAAGTGGAGAGCAAATGCCTTGAGAATGATTGGGGCAGGGAATGTATGGATGTGCTTTATACAATTGATGTATGTATATGTATGGATTGTGGTAAGAGTTGTTGGAGTCCCTAATAAAATGTAAAAGAAGAAAAGAGAAAAAAAATGATTAGGGCAAAGACTGTACAGATGTGCTTTATACAATTGATGTATGTATATGTATGAACTGTGAAAAGAATTGTATCAGCCCCAATAAATTGTTAAAAAAAAAAGGTTAAGAAGCTGATTGTTGCTGTAGGACAGAATATATTCTTTTGTTACAATATAACTTTTTAATTCATAGATGCCAGGAGTAGGCACAGAAGAATTATTTTTTTTTGAATTAGAGATCTGTGAGGAACTGTGAGATTTAGAAGAATCCACATATAACCACAGGAAATCAGCCTTGAAGCTCCAGCTGCTCCTGGGTCTGAATCTTGTGCTCTGTGCATCTGGAGTGCCCCCTGGAGACCAGTATTCTCCCTGCAGGGGAGGTTTGTGTTTGGGCTCTTACTGACTTCCCCTCACTGTGTCTTGCACAGTAATACATGGCCGTGTCCTCGGCTTTCAGGCTGTTCATCTGCAGATGCAGCGTGTTCTTGGCATTGGCTCTGGAGTAGGTGAATCGGCCCTTTACTGAATCTGTATAGTATGTACTACCCCCAGTACTAATGCCTGCGACCCACTGCTGGCCCTTCCCTGGATACTGGCGGACCCAGGTCATCCAGTGGTCACTGAAGGTGAATCCAGAAGCTGCACAGGAGAGTCTCAGAGACCCCATGCTTTCTCAGATCGCCCCCAGACCCCACCAGCTGCACCTCACACTGGACACCTGCAAACAGACACTCTGATTAGATGACTTACACACCAACACACGCACACACTATTATACACACACACAGTAAGCTCTACAATGATTACCATGTAAAATGGCCAAAATGAAAGCCAAGTTTGGTACGAAATTCATTATGTGTCCTCTGGACTAGCTCCTGATTTCAAAATATTAACAGCAGAGACCCTTGAAACTGGCACTGTCCTCTGAGATGTCCCACATCAGAGGTTGTGGTTGTTTTATCAGCAGGCAGAGAGCTGCATTTGCATGTCCCCTGATATTTAGAAGCAGATGAGTAGAGAATATGGACAAGAGTTCTCCCTCGGACTGAGAGAAACACGAGCACCTCCAACAGAAAACAGCTCTTAAACAGGTTGTTTATCAAGCATTGCTTTAATTGTTATGTATTATCAATCTTTTTAAAAATAGTTTTCAATGTGTGAACTTTATATTACATACATAACAGACTTCCTGTGTCGTATGAGCATTCACAATGCATCCTCTCTTGTTCACCTTACGGACTGGATACACATGATAGTAGACCGTTCTATTACCTCTTTCTTGTGTGGGAACCTTACTGATTTTTCTTTCCTTCTAAGGCATTTCCATATTTCAGTGATATTTGTACAGTGTGGACAGGAAGTTCTTCATAAAGCATGTCCACAAAACATGCAGAATGGTGTCTCCTCTCTGGTTTCTGATCTGAGATTCCTGCCCTCCTGCTCTTGGGATGATCAGGAAACCTGGCTATTGATCACTTTTGTTCATCTTCTAAAAAAGTCACTTTTCATATAATCAGATTACTGGTTGTGTTCCTGTTATTTCATTTATCTTGGTTACTTTTTTATTGCCTCTCCCAGGCGTGTGCTACCTATGCCATGGATATTACCTATGCATGCTCATCTTTTTCTAGTTCCATTACTTGGAAACTGAACTAATCCATCTCAGTTTTACTTCTATACTATACAATTCTGTGTTGCTATGAATTCCTCATTAAGTTCTCTTCAGATGAACCCCACGGTTTGTGATCTTGTGATTTAATTTTCATTTAATCCAGTACAGCCATCCAGGATGTGAAAATCATTAAACACATGTTCATGATACAAATAGTATATATCCATATATTCATCACTCACACTCACTGCCATGAGTCAGTGCAGACTCATAATGACCCTATAGACAGGGTAGAATTGTCCTTGAGCACTTCTGAAACTGTAACTCTTTATGGGAGAAAATAGACCCGTTTTTCTACTGTGGAACAGCTAGTGCTTAAGAACTCCTGAAATTTCAGGTCTCAGCTTAATGAGTAACCAAAACACCACCAGGGTTTATTTATGCATACATGTATTTAAATGTGTTTATGCATACAACATATAAATGAATTAATATTTAAATTGATGTGGTGTTTTGTAATATTTAGGAAGACAAGATTTTCAGAGAAAATATTTTGGAGGGAAAGGAAACCCTAGTTACTAACAGGAAGCTCCTTGCTCCCATCCCTCCCCCATTGCCCTTGCCCAGAAGTCTGGCTCCTGTGCTTTGTGCAGGCCATGAGATCTCTATAGACTGAGGTCATTATTGCAGGATAGGTTGTGCCTGGATGGTACTGAGTCTTCTCACTGTTCCTCTCACACAGTAATGGACAGCTGTGCCCTCAGTGGTCATTGCGCTCAGCTGCCGGGAGAACGGATTGGTGGACATTCTTTTGGCGCTTGAGATTCAACTCTATTGAAGCGGGTAATTGTTTTCTGCTGCTCAGACATACTGATAACAACCACTGAAAACTTTTTTGCAGGTTGTAGTAGATCCAGCTCCAAAAATATGGAGCCACCAGAGACAGAAAATCTTAAGGGGGAGGATTTGTGGTGCATTTGTCACTCCTGGGCTCAAATCCTGATGCTGTACCTGTAACAGGACACTCAGGGCATGGAAAAAATCCATGATGACAACTAATGCAAACCTCTTTTATGTCAACCCATTTTTAGAATCTCTTGATACTATCAGGCCAAAGAATACCCAAAAGAAAATAAAAACTGATGAACAAGTGATGTAGTTCCTACAGAACTCTGACCACTATGTGGTGTCTTGCACCAAGTTTTGAACTTTAATCTGGAAATTGAAGGGGTGATCTACATGTTAGAATCCCAGGAGAGAAAAGTAGAGAAATTTTCCATCTTTTCTCATAAATCACAATGAGAAAGTCTAATGCCTTCCTTTTCTCTGGGATTACCGCTGTTTATTGAGAAATCAAGATTCTTAAGCAGAAGACCAGAGAAACTATTGGGACACAGAAAGCACAGAGAGTGTTAGGAAATTTGGATTATATTAAGACCCGCAATTGATAATGGATATTTATTCTACCATGTTTTCTCAGTTCTCTGCATATTCTCTTGAGAGTTCTCTCCTCTTTCTTCTTCCTAACATCTCACTAAGCATCCGTTTGGAGAGTGAAACATGTACAGAGTTTTGAGACTCAAAGTGGGTAAAGGACATGAACTTGACCAAAGGAAACATTCAAGTTGCAAAAAAACACATACAAAGATATTAACTCCCATTATTTATTAGTGCTGTTATTGTGTGGTCGGTTGGCTTTGTTTGGTTTTGAGATCATTTCTTGGAATGGTTACAGAATGCCTGGCCATATTTTCTGGAAAACATTTTAAGTACTTTCATAGAATTAAAAAAAAACATGTTCAATGCAATCTATAGTGTGATTTATTTATTGTTTCCACTGATTTTCATTGTTCATCACAGTAATACAGAATCTTTGATAACTTCAGCAGGTTCTTTATGCAACATGCTATACTGAGCAAATAAACTGAGAAGCGGTACAAAATGAAAACAATGACATCAAGATTGTAGGAAGCTGTATTAATAATCTGTCATGCAAGTAACATAGTACTACATGTTGTAAGATAGTATGACTTGTAAACCTTACTGATGAAGATCAGGGACTGCTGATTTCACTTTAGTTTAAAATTCATTGTAAAGAAATTAACTCCCCACTAAGGGACCAATAGAAAATATCAAGATAAATGGAGATAATATTGAAGTTGTGAAGGAGTTCATCTTGCTTTTATCTACAATCAATACTCATGGAAGCCACAGTCAATCAAATGATGAAGTTCATTGAGCAAACCTGCTGCACAGAACTCCTGAAAGGTTGAAGATCAAGGATGACTCTTTGAGGACTGAGATGTACCTGGCCCAACCTATGTGGTTTCCAATTGCCTCATATACACGTGCAACTCAGAAAAAGAAAGAAAAATAAAAGATTAAACGGTGTATTTGAATTATGGTAATGGTGAATAATTTGATGGTAGGATGGACAGCCAGAAAAACAAAAAAATGTATATTGGATGATGTACTCTTATAATGCTTACTTGAAAGAAGTGAGGAGGTGATTACTTCATCTCAAGTACTTTGGACATGTATCAGGAAAATCAGAACTTGGAAAAGAACATAATGGTTGATGAAGCACAAAGTTATTTTTAAAACTGACCTTTAGCAAGATAGATTGGCACAGTAACTGCAACAAAGGCCTCATACATGACATCTGTGAAAATGAAGCATGACCCGTTTTTCATTCTGTTTTCTCGATTGTTGCTGTGAGTCCAAACTGAGTTAATATGATTTTAAACAGCAAAATGCAATGCCAGTGACAAATATTGTACTCAGTGGAGAGGGAGTGAAAGCATTCCCCTTTCAGATTGAAACCAGATAAGGATACCATTAAATACCAAACTTATTTCATATTGTGCTGAAACTCTATGATAGTTACATAATCTGGTGTCAACTTAAGACTATTAAAAGTGAAGGCGTGGAGTTTAGCCAGTCAATCAGATCGTAGACTGATTACCTCATTTTGGGGCGCTATGGAGATAAATAGCTTGCTGGAGGCAGGATACACACTCACTCCCTGCGAGACATTCCTGCTGATAAGAAACATGGAGCTACACTAGAATCCTGCAACTGGAGAACCACTTGGAGACCGCCTGCCAGCACTGAGATGCTCCCACCGCCACTGGATCCACAAGACTACCCAGCCACTGGCATGTGATCTTTCTGCATTCGGTGTCATCACATGTGTTACATGAGTCTGAAGAGGAATTTGTAGATTGGTATCAGACATATGGGCTAATATTGGGCCTAGGGACTTGATCTGGACTGGGCTGGGATGTTTTCTCAGCTTTTTTTTTACACTTGCTCTTTTTATATAAAGCTCTTTCTTAAACACGTTTCTCTAGTCAACCCTAACTAACACAAACTCTTAACTACAGCTATCAATTAACACATGTAAAACAAGGGCATCCAAAACGGCAACAAAGAAGTAAAACTCTTCTATAGTTGCTGATGGCATCATTCTAAACATAGAAAAGCCAAAAGCCATAGAAGACAATTATTGAAAGTAGTTGAAAGATTAAAAATTTTCACAGGTTATAAGGTCAACATAGAAAATCAGTTTGAGTTCCACATACCAATAGAGAAAGTTCTGAAAAGGAAATAAAATATACACTGGTGCATATGGGCACTGGAGGCACAGGGAATCCAGGGTGGATGATACCTTCAGAACCAGGGTGTGAGGGGTGATACTGGGAAAGTAGAGGGTGAGTGGTTTGGAAAGGGGGAACTGATTACAGGGATCTACATGTGACCTCCCTGGGGGATGGACAGCAGAGAAGTGGGTGAAGGGAGATGCCGGATAGGGAAAGATATGACAAAATAACGATCTATGGATTATCAAGGGGTCATCAGGGGGGGGGGGGATGGGGAGGGAGGGGGAAGAAAAAAAGAGGACCTGATGCAAAGGGCTTAAGTGGAGAGCAAATGCTTTGAAAATGATTAGGGCAAAGAATGTACAGATGTGCTTTATACAATTGATGTATATATATATATATATATGTATGGATTGTGATAAGACATGTATGAGACCCTAATAAAATGTTTAAAAAATAATATAATTTACAATAGCCACCTAAAAGTTAAAATAAATTGAAATAAACCTAAGCAGAGAAACAAAAGTCTTACATAAAGAAAACTATAAGAAAAATACTACTCCCCCCCAACACCACCACAATAAAGAAAATTTAAAAGAAAAACACTTCCAAGGTACCAAATGACACACAAATAATTAGAATAATGGACCATGTTCAGGAAGATGAAGGCTTACGTATGTGAAAATAATACACTCTAAGTGATCTATAATTATAATGCACTTCTGAACAAGATACAGCGTCGGTCTTTAAGGGCATGGAAATTGCTGACCAAATTTTAAAAGAAAATACTCATTAAGTTAAAAAAAATGAAACAGACCCATGATAAGCAAGGTCAGAACTACCCACCCGTCATACCTCAGAGATCCTGTGGTGTTGTGGATTACACAGTCGACTATTAATTGAAAGTTCTGCTGTTCATGAGCACCATATACTCCTCAGGAGAAAGATGACACTTTCTGATCATTGAAAGTTTTAGTCTCAGAAATCCAAAGGAACCTCATGTTTTCTCCTGTATGATTTCTATGAGTCTTCATTGACTCAACAGCAGCCTTACCCATTTTCTATCACTTATTTTAGTGGAGTATATTTCTGTTTTTCTGTATATTTGCTTTCACAATAGTTTTTCCTCTTCTAAGTTAAGACAAAATAGAAGTTTTTCTACTGGAGTTTCCTCTCAATCAGTTGCTTAGCGGTGGGAAAAAAGCCAAACCAAGATACAGCAGAAAATCTCATCTGTGCTCACACACACACACCTGCTTCTGGTTCCTGGGCCTGTTAATTTGGACCTGACCTCCCCCTGCTGATCTTTACATCAGTCGCCCCTCCAATAGCCACCCCCCCACACACCCCAGCTGTCCTGCATGGTTGTTTGTGTGGGGGCTCACACTGACTTTCCCTCTCCTTGGCTCCTTCCACAGTGGTTGTCAGGGGTCACAGAGCTCAGCTGCAGGGAGAACTGGTTCTTGGATGTGTCTGGTTGAGGGACACTTGGTAGACCAAGCAACTAAGCGACAAAATGAGCAATCTCTTCCTCCAAAACCAATCCCACTGTGATTGCATCTATTCTGACTCATAGGAAACTTAGAAAACTGATTGGAACTGCTCGTTAGGCTTTCTCTGACTGTAATTATATACAGGAATAGAAGTCATCTTACTCAGGGGAACTGTTGGCTGGTATGAATCCCTGACCTTGTGTTGAGCAACCAAATCTTATCCCACAGCACCACCATAGCCCTTTATATCTCTGCACCAACAGACCCATATTACAGGGTTTCCTAAATGTCACTTTTAGAATCCAAATCATAATATTTTCAACATTAGTATATACATATGAACTCTGCACTATGAATAAGCAAGGCCATAGTATAAATGATGGCCTTTGACTTGTGATGCTGAAAAAGAATGAGGAAAGTGCTGTGGGGAGACCTGGCACTATAACAATCAGGTCTGTTTTGAAGGGAGAACAGCCAGCAAGTTCCTTAGAATCATGGATGGTGAGACTCTTGATACCAGTCCCTTGAGAAAGACATCATCCATGATAAAGCAGGAGATCAATGAAGAGTAAGGCGCATCATGAAATGGATTGACACATTGGCTGTAACAATGGGCTCAAAAATATTCATTGTGATTATGGTGCCGAAGAAGGCATTATTTCATTCTGTTGTACATGGCATCACTGAGAACTGGAACTGACTCTATGGGACTTAACATATTCAAACACACCACATTCTTCCCATGTTGAATGTCAGTGCTGGGGAAAAGGTATATATTTTATGTTGGAAAACACACCTAGCAAAGGGAAATATGTAACAATACACTGTCTTTATAATAATTCTTATGTTGCCATTCACTTTGTCTCGGGTAATTACTCTTGTAAATGTCTTGTCTATGTAATGATATGACTATAAGCATCCAAGGTTGTTTGGGTGCAGGGTGGTTATTAGACCCTGAATCAAATAAAAGAACTGTCCAAATAGGATTTTCTTTTCTGTAATACTGATGGGAGACAGTTATCAGGTCTTTAGTCAACGGACTCACTGAGTGGTTTTAAACTGCCAATCTTTTGGCTAAAACTTGAGCATTTAATCATTGTGCTACATAGTTTTGTGGTCCAGGTTCACCTAAGTATAATTTACACGTACCGACCTTTACTTTCTGAAGATGAACATTTCTCTTCATGTTGACCAGAGTTAAGATTATATAGATTTCTTCAATGTCGGCACTACTGCTGAATTTTGATCCTTGAGTATTTATTGTAGGATGCTGTGCTATACATTGTGTGATTTTAGTAACAACCTGAACGTTATCTCTATTGCCTGAAACAGCAACCACAGTTGTGATAACCAAGAGTGACTCTAATAAAGGCCAATTACCCTATAAGAAATATCAAAGAAGAATTGATGCATTTGGGTTTTGGTGCTAGAGAATAATATTAAATATATCACAGGCTGCCTGAAGGACAAGCAGGTCTATCTTGGAATAAGCACATCTTGGATGCTTCTTGGAAGCATTCAGATAAGACTTTATCTCACTTATTTGGGCATGTTGTTAGGAGGAACCAGAACCCGGAGAATGGTCTTGTGCTTGGTAGATTAGACTGTCAATGAAAAGGAGAGAGACTTTCAAGGAGGCGGATTGTCACAAAGGCTGCAACGATGAGTCAAACAGAGGAATGATTCTGAGTGCACTTCCGGGCAGCATTTCATCCTGTTGAACACGGGTCTCTGTGATATGAAGCCAGCTCAAGGGTGCCTAACAATATCAACGCATACAATTATGGTCCAGATCATTGTAAGTTCAAATCATTACATAATGTACACTTGAGAGCATTCACTGGAATGAAAACATTGAACATCTACCTGATGGCTTGGAGACAATTTTGGGCTCACATGAGAATTTTTCCTGCATTAATATTTTTATAACAAGGCTGGTGGCATAGTGGTCATGTGTTGCGCTGAGATCTGCATGCCAATGCCCACTCCAAAGAAGAAAGACAGGGTTTTCTACTCCCATAAGCAGTTAGAATCTCAGAAACCCACAGGGTGCCACCATAAATTGCCATCAACTCGATGACAGTGAGGTTTTTTTTTTTTTATTATTTCTAACTTTGACAACACACAGCTCTTGCTAATCCTCTGAATTGTACACTGAGATCTCGTTGATACCTATTACTATTGAGAGGTGAAACAGACAAATCCTATTTCACTGAAAAGATGGCAGGTTCAGATACATGAAGGTTCCCTAGAATCTGTGCTTGGTGGTCCCTAGAGAGGTGCTGACAAGGTGGGGAAACCACAGCTTTTGAGAGGAAAACATCACTGACTTGTCTTTCACATCTGCTGAAACCATGCCTGATGTACTAAGGTTTGTGCTTGGGCTCACACTGAATTCCCATCACTGTGTCTCTAGCACAGTAATACATAGCTGTGTCCTCAGGATTCACGGAGCTCAGTTTTAAATAAACTTCGCCCTTGGAGGTGTCCCTGGTGATGCTGACTCGGGACTGCAGAGCTGGATTATAGTCTGTGCTCCTATTACTCCACATCACCCCAACCCATTTCAGTCCCTTTCCTGGAACCTGGCGAATCCAGTGCATATTATTGCTGGTTAAAGAGAATCCAGAGACGGCACAGGTAAGAGACAAGGTCTGTGAGGGCTTCACCAGTCCAGGGCCTGACTCCAGTACCTGCACCTGGGCCAGGACACCTGGGGATAAAGAGAAACACAGCGAGTCATGTGGTCAGATGCTGCATCCCCAGACTTCATGTGTGAATCCCTGAAGCACTTACCTTCCGGCGTCGCCACCAGAAAGAGGAAAACCCACACACAATTCATGATCATGTGGATAAGAACCGTTACACCCAGAAAATACTCTCCAGTTTGCGAAGGAATATGAATTTAAGTACATGCATGCTGTGATTTTATGGGACTGGTATTTGCATGTGGTAGGTGCACTTGTATTTAAAGGTGGAAAGGGTTGAATGGAGCTTGTAGCTCTGGGACTCAGACTATTAAAGTGATGCTGGTGGAGTCCTTGGGAGAACACAGTCTTCTCTCTGAGGTCTTCACTGTACCAATCACATGAATATCTGTGCAGATTTCATGTTCAATGTAACTTCATGTGCATTCCCATCAAAAGTACCCAAATGATCTATTGAAATTCAAGACAATCTTTATCCTCACCATGCTTTGGAATCAAGACCAGGTCAACCTGAATCTTTTTGTACATCTGAACACACAGGGGAAAAAGTGTATATCATCCCAAATTCTTCTTCCCCCCAATACATTTTACAATATTTGGAAAGAGGTAAAAAATACTTCAATGTTATTTTCTATATTTAGAGTTGGAATGAAAAGGTTTCCTAACAACAGGGCTATTTGTGAGGCTAAAAGAAACCACAGAAATAAGAAGCTCAGTTTTCCACCCATGAATTAGTACCCGGGGTGGGTTTTGGGTCAATGTATTCTGAGAACCCCCTGTTGACAGCATCCCATCACATACAGGAGATGTGTTTGCTGGGCTTACACTGTCTTCCAACTTCTGTGGGTCGCACATCAACATTTTCTCTGGCCCTAAGTGTTCAGACTATTGTCAGGAGTGTTACCTGGAGTTGTCTCAGCAGGTTTCCTGCCATGGGCAGTAGAGCTAACATAGTGGTCAGCGCAGCAGTTCTAGCTGACCAGGCACTGCAGTCCTTATCCAGGCTCCTGTCCTCACTTCTTTCTTCACTTGGTCCAGAGCTGATGGGTCCTTAGCATGCCTGCAGATAGCTTTCTCCCGGAGTTTTGTTTTATGTTTGGTCTCACACTGACTCTCCCTCACGGTGAACAGCTTTGGATGTAGAGAGTGCTACAAGTTTCAAGCTCTATGAATTGTTTCCAGTGTCAGGAAGTATGATCTATAGATGTTTATATAGAGATTGAGATAGATGTTTATAGAGATAGATGTTTATAGATAGATAGATGTTTATAGATAGATGTTTATATAGAGATTGAGATATGCCACAATAAAATACTGATTTCAAAAATCTGGCTTAAAGACAATGGGGCAATGAACAGAGTTTAGGTTGCTTTCTTTCCAGAGGAAGAGGAAAAGTACTTAAATCAGAATTCTATTCAAAACAAGTGAAACAAGAAATTGATAGAGTAATTTATTCCATGGTAGTGTGGAAGGGTTAAGTCGGAGTTCTTTCCGCAATTTCTGTTAAGTGTGACAGGAAATTAACAGATGTTGGTAATCGTTGAAGCAATGATAAATCTCATGCCACTGAATTATGCATGAAACGTATGTTGAAAATATTTTTGAATATATATGTGCAATGAGAAAAATTTAAAATAAATGACAGATATATTTGTTCACACATCGTCAGAAACTGATGGAAATCTTTTTTTTCACATTTTATTAGGGGCTCATACAACTCTTATCACAATCCATACATATACATACATCAATTGTATAAAGCACATCCGTACATTCTTTGCCCTAATCATTTTCAAAGCATTTGCTCTCCACTTAAGCCCTTTGTATCAAGTCCTCTTTTTTTCCCCTCCCTCCCCACTCCCCCCTCCCTCATGAGCCCTTGATAATTTATAGATTGTTATTTTGTCATATCTTGCCCTATCCGGAGTCTCCCTTCCCCCCTTCTCTGCTGTCTGTCTCCCAGGGAGAAGGTCACATGTGGATGCTTGTAATCCGTTCCCCCTTTCCAACCCACTCATCCTCTACTCTCCCAGTATCGCCCCTCACATCCCTGGTCCTGAAGATATCATCCACCCTGGATTCCCTGTGCCTCCAGCTCCCATATGCACCAGTGTGCAACCTCTGCCCTACCCAGTCCTGCAAGGTAGAATTCAGATCATGGTAGTTGGGGGGAGGAAGCATCCAGCATCTGGAGGAAAGCTGCGTTCTTCATCGGTACTACTTCGCACCCTGACTCACCCATCTCCTCTCCTTAACCCATTCTGTGAGGGGATCTCCAGTGGCCGACAAATGGGCTTTGGGTATCCACTCTGCACTTCCCCCTTCATTGACTATGGTATATATATATTTTTTGCATGATGCCTTATACCTGGTCCATTTGACACCTCGTGATCGCACAGGCAGGTGTGCTTCTTCCATGTGGGCTTTGTTGCTTCTGAGCTAGATGGCCGCTTGTTCACCTTCAAGCCTTTAAGACCTCAGACACTATCTCTTTTGATAGCTGGGCACCATCATCTTTCTTCACCACATTTGCTTACGCACCCGTTTGTCTTCGGCGATCGTATCATGGAGATGTGCAGCCAATGATATGATTTTTTGTTCTTTGATGCCTGATAACTGATCCCTTCGGGACCACGTGATCACACAGGCTGGTGTGTTCTTCCATGTGGGCTTTGTTGCTTCTGAGCTAGATGGCCGCTTATTTATCTTCAAGCCTTTAAGACCCCAGTAACTATCTCTTTTGATAGCCGGGCACAACTGATGGAAATCTGTGGGTACAGCAATATTTCAAATTACACTTTAAAATATTGAAAAGGAAAAGTGATTTTCATATAATTCAGAGCCTTGAAATATGAACAGTATTATCAATGGAATAAGTAAAGTCTATATTCAATATATTATTTGTTTAATTGCACTAAAATCACTCTTAAAACAAGAGTACTAGCCATACATTATTATATAATTATAGCATATGAAAAAATGAAGAGATTAACCAAAGGACAAGGGATGTGAAAGTAGAATTGGAAATTCTACTATTATTTTAGGACCAAATGTGGGATCCTGGCTACTTGAACGTGAAGATCTTGCAGATTGACTACCTTTCCCAGGGCTTCTGGACCCAAAACCATCCTTTAGCATCTGTTGTCCTACAACATACTCTCTGTTCTGCAATAAAACAAGTATTGTCGTAAGTCTGTGCTTCTGGGAGATCCTATTGACTTTGACACAAGAGGCTTTAAACTATTAAATATTTTAGAAAAATCTTTATGCAGTTCCAATGTCATCTAAGACATCTTCTCTAGCAAAGTTAAGACTTTGGTGTGTTTCTGTCCTAATGGGAACGCTCTCACTAAAAATATGATATTTATTGTTAATATTACAATTGTGTTGAAGAAAAGTTTACTGTAAGGCCATGTCTGTTACTGTGATTTCTTGTAATATTAATGTGAATGCTTTTTTCTCTTCTCTTTTATTTCAACCCAAATAGTAACTTTCATTATAAAACCAGAAATGAGAAATAACCTAAATGTCTAAAAAGAGATAAATTGTAGTATATGCGTGTTCCTTCTCTAAGATGTTAAGCATTAAAATCAATTCATGCTGACTAGATATAAACTTATGGGTCTATTGCCACATAAATGAAATAAATTGAGTGAAATATGTTAAGCAAATGAGCATACATACTGTCTTAAATCAGCTATATATAAATCGCTTATTGTGTATGAAACAATATGAACAGGACTGTATTCTGTGTATCGCAATCACATAATAAGGAACCATTTCCAAGTAATAATCCCAATGAATCCTTCTGGGAGACTCATTTACGTTTAAGGTGGAACAGTGAGCATTTTGAAAATATTCAGCCATAGTTGCCACTGTATATTAGGAAGATATGCAAATACCGCCCCCCCCTTCTGCTAATAAAATCCACACCATTCCCAACCATACAGCTCTGGGAAATGATCCTCAGTACCAGAGTCCCCAGGTAAGCCCATTCAGTAGTTTGTATGAACACAGACTTGTCTCACTCAGGTATTTTAACAAGTCATTTTATTGAGAGCTAGTGTGTGGAGCAGGAGACTGGAAATATGTCATGGTTTTCATGACCAGCATATTCTGTGTTTGCAAGTGTCAACACTAATGTGCAACCGGCTGGGTCTGAAGGAGACTTGAGGGAGCTTAAGATGTCTTTGAGATTCTTTTGTGCAATCTCTGGATTCACTTTCAGTAGCACTGCTGTGACCTGTATCAGTCATGCTCCAGGCCTACAGTGGGTTTCACATATTAGTACTGTTGCTATCGCATATTATGTAGATTCCGTGAAGGCTGGTGTACCATCTCTAGAAACATTGCCAAGAACACACTGTATCAGCGAATGGACAGTCTAAAAGTCAATCACAATTCCATGTATTATGGTGGGTAAGACACACGGAGGGAAGTCAGTGTGAGTACAGATACGAACCGCCCATGCAGGGAGGGAGCTGTGTATTGTAGGGTGCTGTAAGGGCCTGAAAAGAAGGAAGCATTCTGACTCTGGAGCATTTGGAGAGGGAGTTTCAAGTCAGGTTTCTTACTTTGATCCAGGGTTCTTCATCTCATAGTTTCCCACTTGGAATCTATATTGTTTATGATTCAGTGCCTACCCTTAATATTTGTGGATTCAAAGTTGTAAGAAGAGAAAACATTCTGTTGGAGAGGAAAACAAACAAATGAGCTTGTTCTACAGGGAGTGTATATTACTCTGTCAGGGGTGATCAGCATATGTCTTGAGGTCAGTATGTTAGTCTGGGTGGATTGTAGAAATCAATTCATAGGCACTTCTATGTGTATAGAAAGAGCTTTATAGAAGCAGCAATTGTAAATTGAGAAAGCATACCAGCCCAGGACAGATCAGACTTATAAGTCCAATAGTAGTCCATATGTCTGACACCAATCTGTAAATTCCTCTCGATTCATGCAACATATGCAACAACGCTGAGTACAGGCAGATCACAGGCTAGTTAGTGGGTGGAAGGTCTTGTGGATCCAGTGGCCTTGAAAGCATCTTAGTGCTAACATGGGTTTCCATGGGACTCCTCCAGCTCCAAGGCTCTGGCTGCTATTTGTGTAGCTCCATGTGACTTGTGAACAGGAATGCCTCGCATGGAGAGAATGTATGTGGCCTCTAGTGAGATGTTTATCTTATTTGCACCTCCAAATTAGGTCATTTAGCTGCAAACTGATTGACAGGCTAGAGTTCATTCCTTTGCAAGTTGACAGGAAATCACTTAACTGCCACAGTCGAATAGCTTTCAGGCAGACTCAGTGAAGTTCCTGGGTAGTGCTAACTGTTAAGGACTCAACTAATGGCTGTAAAGTTGGTGGTTTGAAAATTGGTGTCATTAATTCAAGTATAATATATTGAAAAAAGTTGCTTTTCACCCAAACTAAAAGTCTGCTAAAACTGATCATTTCCAACTCCTAGTAATCCTATAGGACAGATGAGAACTTCTCATATAAGAATACCAAGCCTGTAGTTCCTTATGAGGTTATTCTACCAAAAATTTCTCCCACAGAGCAGTTGCTGGGTCTGAATGATTGACTTTTCATTTAACTACTGGGCAAGTCACCACTGTACAACCATGGTAGGTAGTTCTTACCTATCCATTCAAGTGAAAATTTTAAAATATTATATTCTGTCAAATAATCATTATAGTTTAAAATTATATATTTCCGAAAGTCTTGCTGTTTTTCTTCCTGACTCTTCCCCTAGATCAAGGATCAGCAAATTTCTTTTTTGAAAAAGGCCTGAAAATCATACTTTATGATTCCACTGGTCATATACTCTTGGAGACTATTACTGAACCCAACTGATGGAGTGTGAAAATAGCAGCAAGCAGTAGAGAAGGACATAGCCATGTGCTGATAGAATTTTATTCACAAAGAGAGACTCTTGGCCATGAGCCTGTTAACCAAAGCCCTATCTGAAGGTCTGCATAAGTAACAGACAACATTCTTCCTTAAAACAATTTTATTGGAACTTCATGTACATATGCTTCAATTCAATAATTCAGTCATATCAAGAATAGGTGTAGAGCTGTCTATCTTCTCTGCACCAAGAGCAACTCCCCTGACACTACTCCTCATCCCCTGAAAATGTATGCCTGCACCAAATTCATCTCCACCCTTTCCCTGGTCAGGAACACCTCCCAGTTGTTGACTCGACCCGTGTCTGTGTAGGTGCCGAAATAACTGGAGACACTGACAGATGAGCACTTCATCAGCTCGAGAGTCCCACATTCCCTGACCTCACTGATCCCTTGTCGAAGCTTCTAGTCAGCACCATCTCAAGGGACATTGACATAGCAGCCAAGCTCATTGGAGCCGGGACTGGAACAGTTGGAGTGGTGTCTCTGGAGCCGGCATTGGGACTGGGTTTGGGAGCCTCATCCTCGGTTATGCAGGAACCCCTCTCTGAAGCAGCAGCTATTCTACATCATCCTGGGCCTTGCCTTCTTGATGGCTTTTAATGTAGGGGTTTTTAATATAATATTCACATGTAATACACTTGCATAGTTAAATCACTTTTTAAAAGAATTGTAAATATATATATACCTATATCATAACAAATTCTTATGTTCCCTCCCCCTCTTGCATTCATTGCTTGCTCCCCAAATCCCCTCACCCTCCTGACTCCTTTGCTCCCCACATGCCCCAGACCAATGAATCAGTTATTGTCTCTAAGTATCCACTCCTTCTGTGCTTAACACACTTGGAAACCCAATAGAAACAATAAAACACATAGAAACAATAAAACACAAAAACAAAACAGCAGGAAGAGAATAAAAACATTATAAAAATGAAAGTAAAGAGTAAGAAAGGAAAGTTCACCTTCAGTATTTTAAAGTCCAGAGGTGGGTGGGGATCTGTTGTAGAACAAGTGAGAAATACTTGACCCTAGAGCAAATTCAGGTTGGGTCAAGAGGTAGGTCAACTGACCAAGTATCATATTATGCCATGGTCTGATCCACTATGATCAAGTTTGCAGTCATCTCTGTCTGATAATAAAGCTTGTCAAGAGGATCTGCCAAATGCCTAATATGACTAGATATTCTCCAGATGGACTTTGAGTTCCCACTGTCCACTTAGCCTTTAACAAATTGGAGGTTCACAATTGTAGCTCTGAAACTTTTCCCTTCATCATATTTGTATTTTGTTGTCACCATCTTTGGATCACACAGGCTGATGTGCTTCTTCAGTGTGGACTTACTTGACGCCTCACTTAGACTGGTGCTTGTTTGATGACAAGACCTTTAAGACCCCAGATAATCGATAGCCTTGCGCCATTTGCTTTCTTCACCACACTTTGCTCTAATGCCCTTATCTTTCGTGATCTCCCCATGAAGGCGAGGATTGTGCAGAGCCATGTTATAAGATCCTGTCCTCAGAATAAGATCACCTAGAGCACTGATCTAGCTAAATCTTGTCACAAACCATGGGCACTTCTATCGAGTACCTGGAAAGTGACAGGTGAGACTCCACAACCACCAAGGTAGATGAGGAGGACGAAATGAGAAGAGAAGTGGGTGCTCCCCCCTTTTTTGTATGCTTTATTTATTTATTTTTAAAATATTTTATTAGGGGCTCATACAACTCTTATCACAATCCATGCATATACATACATCAATTGTATAAAGTACATCTGTATATTCTTTGCCCTAATCATTTTCTTTCTTTTTTGTACATTTTATTAGGGGCTCATACAACTTTTATCTCAATCCACACATATACATGCATCAATTGTATAAAGCACATCCGTACATTCTTTTCCCTGATCACTCTCAAAGCATTTGCTCTCCACTTAAGCCCTCTGCATCAGGTCCTCTTTTTCTTCCCCTCCGTCCCTGCTTCCCCCTCCCTCATGAGCCCTTGATAATCCACAGATTGTTATTTTGTTATATCTTGCCCTATCCGGAGTCTCCCTTCCCCGCCTTCTCTGCAGTCCATCTCTCAGGGAGGAGGTCACATGTGGATCCTTTTAATCAGTTCCCCCTTTCCAACCCACTCACCCTCCACTCTCCCAGCCTCGCCCCTCACGCCCCTGGTCCTGAAGGTATCGTCCACCCTGGATTCCCTGAGCCTCCAGCGCTATTATTCTATCTTTCTGTATTTGTTTATAGTTTCTGTTATTTGTTTCCTGTTTGGAGCACAGAAGAAGACAACCACTGAGGCAATGGTTTATCTGGTAGGGGAGGGAGAAGGTAATTGGGGAGTGATCAGAGGGTGCGGGAGGCAGGAGGAAACATTAGAGCTGATTGTGATGATGCATACGGAACTCTTTTTAGGTCTGGTTTAACCAGGGAAGTGTGAAAATTATATCAAGAAAATTATTTTTAAAAAGAAACCAAACTTTTTACTGTGCGTGAAGGAGGAAGAATTTTTGCTTAGGGGACAGTGAATTCATTTTAATGGGTGTGTAGCAATTCACAGAAGAATAAAAATAATAGTTGTACAACATAAAAAGAATGGTCAGTGGCACCGAAGCACACATGTAGAAGTTGTTGAATTGGTAACTGCTTTCTTGTGTATATTTTTGCAAAATAAAAAGTTACATAAATGATAATGATTATGGGGGAGAAAATAATGTAAAATTGATTGTGGTAAGGATTATACAACCCTTTTGATATGGTTGAATTACTGAATTGTATATTATGTGGATAAATTATCAATAAAATGTCATTTTGTTATTTTTTAAGAGAAGTGGATGCTCAGAAATAGTCATCATTTTACCCTCACTTTACCCAATAGCCTGAATCTCTCATAGACTAACCTTGTCCTTAGGATAGGATGGAGCTACCAAGAAAGAAGGTCACCAAGGAAAATGGCATCCTCGGGAATTTCCTTCATTGTGGCTCACAGCTCAGGCCAACCACGTGCATTTCTACCAAACTGCCCATGGTTTTCAGGGAGGACTTGTTTGCCCACAGTCAGTGTGAATGATGAAGAGGAGAGATTGAATCACAGAACGCGGGTCAGGAACATCCCCTCCAGGGGCCATTGCTCAGCCTTTCCTACTCGGAGCCAACCTTCTGCTTCCACAAACACAGCACACGTGGATCACCTGCAGTGTAAAATATGGCAGCACAACTCAAACTCATATTCTTCCCATGTTGATCAGAGATACCTGTGGCGGTGACACCCTTCTGGATTCTTCTTGGTGACATGGATGTCTTACCCTGTGAGCACCTTGAACATCAAACACAGTGCTTTTCATCTTAGAACTCTTTTAAATTAGATCTCCTCTGTACTCCTAGGTGTAATAGTGCAGGTAGAGCTGCTACAGACCAGTGATGGGCTCAGAAAGCTTTCTCAGAGGGCTATGTCTCACTGCCATGTCTGCAGATAGCAAGTTTCTAGATCTATCAGGCTCTGGGAAACAAAGCGTGTGTTATGTGGCAAAGAAGCCTAGTGATGACAATTTTAGCAACAGCCCCGTCTTCAAAATCAACACACTGCAACCATGATAGCTCAGCCAGCTAAGCATGTTTTAGCAATAATCTGAAACCTGGAGACACTGGCATGTATTATGTGGGAAAAGTACCAGGAGGCACGGTGAAAGGAACGTGGACAAACATCTCAAGCGTCAGGAGACCAAGAGGGCAGCAGAGGGAGCTCAGGGTACAGGGGACACAGTTTTTGCCATGGGAGCAAGGACAGGGGTGCTGAGTGCTTGTTTCCTCTTGTGTCTAGACTTTCCCAATTTACCCAAGCCGAGAGCCTCTCCGGGAACTCCTCCAGAAGGGCAGTT
The DNA here is from genome assembly GCF_050624435.1 of Tenrec ecaudatus. Lineage (NCBI taxonomy): Eukaryota > Metazoa > Chordata > Mammalia > Afrosoricida > Tenrecidae > Tenrec > Tenrec ecaudatus. Next base: position 242,899 of record NW_027459491.1, read on the forward strand.
CAAATATCTCTTATTTTCCTGCCCTGAAAATGAAAATCCATCGTTCTTCCTGAGAAGACAGGGAGAAACACATCAAACTTGTGATAAGTTGAAATCAATCCCAGAAGGCCCAGTGTTCTCTCAATGTCATTAAATTCTGCCCTCAATGTGCTTCTTTCAACACATTCCGTTTCTCTCCACTGTTGTATTTTTCCCCAAATGCCAGTTGGTTGAAACTGTATGTGTGCACATCTGACGCCAAATATCTTTTGAAGAGAAAACAACTCAAAACAAAGCATGATTTTACAATTCCTGAAATAATTTATACTTAAATTATTAAGTGCCGGGAGGCACTGAACTGCATAGTGTCTGCTGGGAGAGAGGCGTAGTCTCAAAGTTTTTGGCATTTTCAGGGCCCCAGTTGGGAGGCGTGGTCGACCATACTGGTTAAACCCATTGGCTGAATCAAGCCCATCTGACCTAGATGGCGTCTCAACCAGGTGTGCCGGCTTCCTCTCACAAAGACCTGAATGTGAGCATGCCCTTTAGCCTTAAGCAGCTTCCAACTTCCTGTAAGGGTCGAGAGAGGCTTTGGCACGTAGAGTGACAGCCCATAGTTCTGCCTCACAGCATCAGTGTCTAAAGAAGACATGGGTGTTGGAGAGTGTGGGGCAATGATGATACTCTCGGGTGGACCTGATGGTTTCAAGGAACTCCATACTGCCCAGTCCTCGACACACAGGATAATTCCATACTGTCCAGTCCTCGACACACAGGATATACGGGAGCCTCAGTCAGGGCAGGAGCAATGAAGGCTGGAGGGAGAGAACACTGGGCTCAGAAATGCTGGGTTTTCCTTTGGCCATTCACACACACCTCTTAGGAAAAGAGATCTCTCATTGCAGCCTAACACACAAATAAGTTCAAAAGAAGAATTACCCTACAATGGCCTCAGAAGAAACAAAAGAACCTCTATTGATAAACACAGGGTTCCCTCCTATGCAAATCATTCTGCAGGCACTAGGTTAAAATCCCAGCCTTGGGTACTGAAAGCTATCAGTTCTCTTCTGACAGGGCTGTGGGTCCCTGGGGAAAGCAGAACTGTGGTCTAAAGATGCCATTTCTGTGAGTTCTGTGCCTGGTGACAGTTCCCCAACCTGAGGGTCTCATATATCAGTGTTGATTCTATGAGGATGGTTGTAACTGCAAGTGACTGACATATTCCAATTATTTTTATTTACAGGCGTCCTGTTCCAGGTGCCGCCTCAGGAGTCAGGGCCAGCACTGGTGAAACCCTCCCAGAAGCTGTCCCTCACCTGCACTATCTCTGGTGTCTCCATCACCAGCATTGGTTACGACTGGAACTGGATCTGCCAGACCTGAGAGAAAGGACTGTGGTGGATGAGATACAGAGATTATGATGGTGGTACAGATTATAACCCGTCATTCCTGAGCCGACTTTCCATCACCAGAGACACATGGAGGAATCAGTTCTCCCTGCAGCTGAGCTCCGTGACTGCTAAGGACACCGCCATGTATTCCTGTGCAAGGAACAGTGAGGGAAGTCAGTGTGAGCCGACACAAGCCTCCCCTGCAGGGAACACATTGGGCAGCAGGGGGCGTGCAGGACCCACTGAACACACACACCCAGTCCTAGACAGACACATGAATGACAGGGAGGATTTCCTGTTGAATGAGGGTTTCCTCTCTTACCTCTCAGCCACACCAGGGACAATTTTTTTTCTCTCCACTCACCTCTAAATTTACAGGCTTTTTAATTTCCTCCCTGCATACTTGAACGGAGGAACAAATATTAAAGTTACTCTGATCCTTCATACTCATCTTGTATGACCGATTTTCCTTCTCTACAAACTGATTATCATGGTCATTCTCATCCTATCTGTTACTCAAAATCTGTTGACAATGAAATACAGGCATGCACAGATTCATGAGTGCAAAGCATGATTTCAAATGTCCTGAGCTCGCTGATCTATTACAGCCCGGGCAGGCCTCTGGAGTTCTTTCTACAATGCTCCCTGTGCACTGTGTGTGATAATTGACTAAAGATCTCTAAGTCTGAGAAAATAAATGGGTGACTTCTGGGGTTAAACTTGTGGCATATCCTTCATAATGCTTGCTCTCCACTGTCTCCCTTGATGCAAAAACAAGTGTTCCAGGCACAGAGGGGAACAGGTGAACTGGAATGAGCTGTCTGGTTCGCGGACTCCTTTGTAAGATTACTCATTGGAGTCCCAAGGAAGTGAACACTTGTTGGAATGAAAACTTTGATTTCCAAAAGAAAGCAAATGTGTCATAAGAGGAGGACATTCCACACTCATATCTCAGAATGCTTTTTAGAACTGAGAATAGTGTGACTTCACACGTATTTTGAATCTGTGATCAGGGGAACTGGTTCCTAGAGAAAGGACATCCTGTTTGGTAGAGTGTCAGCAAAACAGAGGAAAACGCTCAGTTAGAAGCACAGACAGAGTGGCTGCAAAAATGGTATCAAACTTAAGAGCAAGTGAGGATGGTTCAGGACTTGGAAGTTTACTTATTTGCTGTAAGTCTTCATGAGTAAAAGTGACTCTAAAACACCCAGCATCTTTGATGGCCTGAGGTGCAGAATGGTCAGCTAAGTGTAATTACCTAAAATAATCTGAAACCGTTTTTTAAAATTTTAAATGTTAAATAATTTTAAAATTATTTAACATTTAAAATTTAATAAATGTACCAGTCCTAATTAAATTACAGCTATATGTTTTTCAATCAGGAGAACAAAGTATAATAAATAACTTATATATAATATATGCAAATAAAGGTTATTTACAACTCCACTACCCTGGTGGCATAGTGGATTTCACATTGGGATGCTAAGTACAAGGTAAGCAGTTCAAAAGCATCAGCCACTCCAAGGGAGACAGATGAGGCTTTAAAAAGATTTACAAGGAATGTAAATTATATAATCCAAATCCAAAGAAGCCAATAGTATCAGAGCTTAAAAAACAAAAATTTTTAAATAGTATCAGAGCTTAACTTGTGAGATTCTGGCATGCAGAAGGCCATGGATGACAGTGGAAGCTCAAAATACATTTGCAGGATCTCCACAGGGAATACACCTCCTGTGATTTCCCTCTGACCGTAACTGAGGGGTGGAAAAAGCTGGTGATCAGAGAGTATTGGAGAGATGACTATAGAATTTCAGAGTGACACATCTGACTTTGATGGTTAAAACTTTTCACTTGATCTCTCCTTTTATGAATTTTGTGCTGAATCTGGGTTTTAACATTTTATGTGATTTTTACAAATTTAAGGGATTATTTCTGCTGTGTTTTGTTATTGTTGGTAGCACTTTTGATCCTCATATATTTTTATATGTTTCTTAATGTATGAAGCACAGGGTGGGTGACTCTACAGAATAAGGGTTCCTGGGGGTTTCAGCAAGAGAGATGGGGGAGTTAATAGGAGTTGAAGAAGGAAAAAACATGTTTTCTAACTCTAAAACACTGCTGGATACAATTTAACTGTAGAATGGGATGATGTCTGGATTAGGTCTTAATAAAAGGGTTTTTGTTTGAAAGAAATAAAATGTTAAAACATATTAGTTTTGAAAAAATGTTTTAAAATATTTTTATTTTGAATACTTTCAAAAATTATTTTAACAAAATAATATTGAAAATTAAATAAGAAATCTAACATCGATATAATATTATCTATTATATATTTCATAATAAAATTGCCAATTTCTCAATTTAAAAAGTTTTACAGTGCCTAAAACTCTAAGAGGCAGATTTACTCTACTCTAGACAGTCACTATGAGTCAGTGCCAGTGAGTTACGTTAATTGTGTTTCCAATTTGAATCTTATTTTGGTTGCTTATGTCCATTAGTTTATTTTCTGTGTTTTGTTTAAACATATTTAATACTATTGTCAGGAATTGTTTTTTTTCCCATTACCATGGTCTTCATAGAATTTCCTACATTGTGTTTTTAGGTTAATAATCTCATCTTTTCTGTGACATCATTTATGATATTGTTTATATTTATTAACATGTTAATGGTTTCCTTTTAAAGATATTTTTTCTGGTTGTGCTTCAATTTACAAAGTAGCTTGATAAAAATAACCTTATTCTTCCATCCATTTGCATTTTCCCCTTCTTTTATAGTGTAAGGACGACTTAACAGAATATTTCCGTTCAACCAATGTCTGAGGTCACCAGAAAAAGCACACCTTATTCACAGGCATTGGATGCAATAGTTTTCTCACAGAGAGAAGAGACAGAGCCGGCTCATCATCAGGAATGGGCACCAGTCTCCACAGCCAGTGGTTTCACACTGTGGCCAGTGCAGGAATGGAGGTTTGCAAGCATCCCTCCTTTGTGCTGAAAGTGAAGAACAGTGTTCCCTCCTCAACAGCAGAGATAGAGAAATAAGGTTGTGCTATAAGGTGGAATCTACTGGAAGGCTGTGCTATAAGGTGGAATCTACTGGAAGGCAGTGATATGGTTTTGTTGTTGTTGTTTTGTATATTCCATGTAATTTATGTAACAATCAGTTTGGGGAATGTTGGCTTATGTTCAGAAGAAGGTAGGTGTGTTGTAGGATGCCAGCTACTAAAGAGTATTTTTAGATCCAGAAGCCTTGGGAAAGGCAGTCAGACAGCAAGGTCATCACATTCCAGTAGCCAGCCTGACACATTTGGTCCTAAGCACACCTGGGTCTGTGATGGACTCTGGGGAAGGGCAGCAGACTGCACTTGGACTGCCTGCTTCTTCAATTTCCAATTCCTATTTGGGTTTATCTCAGATGTATTTTTGTCATGGGCGGTAACATTCTTGAATTTTTGTTCTTTGTTTATCTGTTTTACATTAGATGACACCCAGAATTGATGAACACATCGAGATAGCAAAGAGAATAAGAGATTCTGGGGCCTACAGTAGGGGGTGGCGGGGATAAAAGGGAGCTAATGCCAAGGAGTTCAAGAAGGAAGGGGGTGTTTTGAAACTGATTCTGGTAACAATTGTTCAATGCTGCTTGATGCACTTAAACTAAGAATTGATATGATTATAAGCACCAAATAAAATGGTTTTGGAGAAAAAAATGAGAAAATAATTAAATATTAAATAAAGACTATTCCATTGCTAACAATTTTTTAATTTCAAATTTCTGGCTTATATCATAATCTCTTTTCCAGCTCAATATTTTAGCTAGTGTTTTGAAGTGTTGTACCAGCAAGACTTTCCATCAGTTTCTGATTATGCATGAAGAAATTATCTTTCATTTTTAATTTATTTTTCTCATGGTACATGTATAGGCAACAAAATAAATTTTCAACAATTCTTTTCATGAATGATTCAGTGGCCTTAGATTATCATCATGTTCAACAATTGCCAACAGCTGTAAGCTTTCCTATCACACACATCACAGACACCCATCAAAAAGAATTGACTTGACAATTCCCTCCTTTACATGGGACAAATAACTTTTACTTTCTTGCTTCAATTATTTTGAATAGAAGTCTGCTTTAAGTATCTTTCTCTTCATGTGGAAAGAGTGAAGCCTACACTCTGTTCAATACCTTCATTGTCTTTCAGGCAGATTTCTTTCTTAATCAGTATTTTATTGCGGAATATATCTCAATATAATATCTATATAATTATCTATATCTATAGATCATACTTCCTTCCACTGTACCCAATTCAGATTGTCTTCAAGTTGTAGCACTCTCTACCTCCAAAGTTTTTCACAGTGAGGGAGAGTCAGTGTGAGTCCAGACATAAAACTAACCTCAGGGAGAAAGCTGACCTGCAGGAATGATAAGGACCCATCAGCTCTGGACCAAGTGAAGAAAGAAGTGAGGACAGGAGATGGATAAGGACTGCAGTGCCTGGTCAGCGAGAACTGCTGTGCTGACCACTGTGGTAGCTCTACTGCCCATGGCAGGAAACCTGCTGAGACAACTCCAGGTAACACTCCTGACCAATATCAAGAATACTTGGGACCAGATGACGGAAGGGAGGTTCACTCCGCTATGGGAATGTGCTAATCTGTTCACTGAAATGTTGAAATCCACAGACACACGTGTATAAAAGAGAGTTGTAATTAAATATTAAATGCACATCAAGAAAACTTCCCTAAAAGATCTTTTTAATCTCATAAGCCCACCATTATGCCATAGGCCCCCCAGAATCCACAACCATCTACAAAAGAGATGGAATGAGGCTGACTGCTATTAAGAGCAAAGTCAGAGAAAGCAAAATAATCTCATATTTGGTGGGCATCTGCATATAGCTGGGGAGCACCCAAAGCTGTTTCACGTAGATAATGTGGCTTCTGCTCAGATATGTCTGAGTGTACGTGAGGTTTGGAAGGAGTAGCATTTAACTGGCTAAGGCATCATCTCACTTTACTGAATTTCAAAATCAAGATGCTCAAGAACTTGCAATGCTAAAGTGACCAATGCATGAATCATTCGCCCTTCAATTAACACCACCTGTGCATTTTGGACATTTGGCATGATAAGCTAAGAATATGAGTGAGCATAACCTGTTGTGAAAAACAGGAAGATACAGAAAGCTCCATTGTTAATGTAATTATTGTATACGGGAACATGCAGGATGTAAAATTTCCCATATGTATCTGAAGATGGAAAATGACAATGCCCCTTGACCAAAAAAAACAAACAAAAAAAACCATGTTGAGGCACTCTCAAAATGAAAAACGTAAATCTGGGTGAGGCAACACAGAAGGCAGCCAGTGAAACGCGGCATGTTAAGATTTCCTTCACATTCAAATAGTTGAAAATCTAAGGCATGAGCTGAGAATAGTAAAACTGTTTGATGCTCCATAATCGGTGCAGAGAAAACACCAGAATAATTGCCTCTTCCTTAATATACTTGAATCTGCTGGAGTTACATTTGGAGGTGAGATATGGGAAACTGTTTGAATTACAATAGTATAGAAGTAAAAGCAATTTTACACTGTGAGAAGCTCAAGTGTTTTCATTGGAATTGGTTGTCTGAATGACACCCACCTGGAGCTTTTTTTTTTTTTTTCTTCAGTTGTAGCTTTTGATTCTGTGTCTTCTCTTCTGCAGGCTAGGTTTTCAGGGTATTGACTGCTCTTTCTAGACTTTTGACAAACCTTTAGTCTGCAGGTTTAAGGTCTGGTGCTGGCTGCACTTTTGCCTATGGGAAGGAGAGGGACACAGAATCAAAGGGTTTATTCAGATGGTCTATGTGTCCTAACTTAGAAGTCAGACAGAACAGTCTGGTTACTGTAGTTGCCATCCGCCTGGGACTGGATTTTGCCTGCAGAAGAATGATAGGGATAAAAGTGATGCAAACAGAAGCAAGTATCTTTAATATATTGATGCGTTCAGACTCCAGCCTAGACACTGATCCTTTCTGGGGACATTATATGCAGTCTCCCCTGACTCCAAAACAGTTCTGAGGAGTCGGTGATTGTGACTGAGTAGGAGGGCTCACTGCCTAGATATCACACGTCGTAGGTCCACATGAGGGCTATTCCACGTCAAGCGGTGTCTTAGTGTGCCTCAATCAGTGTTTCCACCCAAATCCCTAGGCTTCTGAATTTCCTAGAACCCTGTGTCCTGCAGTCCCTTTTACCCAATAACCCTGGTGTTTATACTTTATAACCACATTTTCATTTGTGAAGATTAAAAATTGTTATTAAATAATGTGGTTTATGGAAATTGAAAAAATAAGCCACTAGAAGCTTACTTGGCTAAAAAAATATGCCAGTTTGCAAGGAAATGTCTGGAGAGGCTGCGTAGGCAGTAATAGAGCCGGCTCAAAGTTGGCAGTCAAGCACTTGCTTCATTGAATGTGTGTCACTATCCACAGTGTAGGAAGTAAATTGGCGTCATGAAACAGGTTCCTGAAAGGTCCCCAAATCACTATTCCAAGGATTTAAACCATACTTTCCCCCATTCCATTTAACCTCCAGATCATTCAAGCTTTTAAAAAACAGGTCAATTTCACATTCAGTTCATCAGCCCACATCTCAATTGGCTCATATCAGTTCAAAGACCCAGAAAACACAATCTCTGAGTTGTCCTGTATTACACTTATGACGAGCTGCATTATGACCATCTGCTTCACTTTCTGTTTTTAGAAAGTTTATCATAAGTAGCATGCACTCATGCTATACCACACACCTCTAATGCCATTGTAGCTGTAAGTTTATATCCATAGTATTCAAGCCCCACAGACTGATGAAGGTGAGATATATAAAGCTAGGGGGTGGGAGTCCCCCATCCAGAGATTTTTCACTTTTTTTAATATTAACAAATACACACATTAGTTTCTCTTGTTAGTTTTTTACAATTTTTAAAAAGATGCCCAATTACTGTTTTGTTGGGGATTTTATATTTTGTGTTTGTTTTTATTTTTTACCTCTTTTGTATAAGGAGGGAATTTATAGGGAAATATGTACTTTATGGAATAAAGTTTAAGAACTAATATATATTTTATCTTAAATAAATTAACGTATCTTTGATCTTACAACTAAATCACTGATTATATATTTGCAGAGCCGACTTAAAGGATGAAAGAAAATTCTATCAAGGGTGTTACTTTTGACTTCAAAGCCTTCCTAATAAAGTCTTTTAACTACCTGTGGAAAAAAATAAGAAAAGAAAAGCTAGTATCATGAGGTATTTGACTTCGGTCAGAACTGCCTCATGACAGAATCGTCAGGATGGGGCCGGTCATAACTCAGGACTGAGTATACTTGCATCCAAACTGTTACTGTTGGGTAGATTCCAAGTCATGGAACTACCAGGTGTGCAGGGCCAAACTGAACCTTGTGAGATAGGGGCTGCAAGGCTCTGTGAGGGTTCAAAAGCAAACCACCAGGTCTGCCTTCTGAGGTACCACGGTATGGGTTCAGATGATCGTTTAATTTATGAATTGAGCACTTAACTGTTTGTGTCACCCAGAGATGGCATGGAGGAAAATAGCTTTTCACTGTTTAGTGACTTTCCTAAACGGAAACGGGTGCTTATTTGTGTCTTGCCTTTTCTTATATTACTTGGGTTAGTCTGAGTACATTAGAGTACATGGAGAAAAAATCCCAAACCAGTGCAGCCCAAGTCTACAAGTCCAACATCAGCGCATTTGTCACACCTCAATCCACTGTGTCCTCCAACATCTTAACAAACACATGCAGTGAGGTTGGCTACAGGCGGAATGAACTGCCCATCTGGGTTTCTGAGGTTGTTACCTCTTTACTGGAATTAAAAGCGCCTTTGTTGCACCTGGAGCGGTTGGTGTTTGTAACCACTCAGCCACGAGGGCTCCATCTCCTTGTGCAGGACTACTCGTGATTTATTATCTACCCTAATGCTGCTCCCAGGGTGGTACATGGGCCAGTGATAAACTGTGAACTGTTTGAAATCTGTCCATATGTAGCTAGGTACAGAAAAGAAGGTCAGAGTGCAGGTCACTGCTATTTCCAATTCCAGCAATGTCATGTAAAGGGCAAAGCGCGTAGCAGGGATTGTAGACTAAGGACACACTGAGGATGACGAAATACATCAGGGAAAATTACTTGTGATAAATCAGAGCTCCTGAGAGGCTGGGTCAAAAGTCGGGGAGGGCCAGACTCCAGAGTGGGTGGCCTGGGTTCCCACCCTGGCTTTGCCAGGCGTTCACTGTATATCCTTGGCAAGGCATCTCACCTCTCTGGGTTCCACTTTCCTCAGCCATGAAACAAATCAGCCAACGAATCTAAAAACAAATAACCTCACTGCTGTTGAATCCCTTTAGACTCACAGTGACCCTATAGGACAGGGTAACACTCCCCATGTGGGTTTTAGAGACTGGAACTCTTTATAGGACCAAAATTGCACCTTCTGCCCTCACCCCAAACTTAACATGTTTCTAATCCACACAATGTTTACAGCTTTAGGTTCTCATCCCTCTACTTCTTCCAAGACACCGAGAAGAATGGAGTGTTCGAGCAATATCCAGGTCACATGACCGTCTTTCTCAGTTCTTATCCCGCCTTTTCCTCTCCTGAGCACAACTGTCATGTTTTCATGAGCGTCCGTGGCTATGATAAAGAATACACGTTTATGGGAGGTAATCAGGGCCTGGGTCTTCCATAAACCAGTTGCCAAAGACTTTTTACAGATAGGTAATAGTAGACCCATATGTTTTACTTACCTACTGCTGCCTAGTGACTTTCAATCCCACTCAGTGTGTTATTTGCTCACAATTCTGTAATTTGAGGAAGGTTTGACCAGGGCAGCTCAACTCCGCTCCACATGGCATTGACCAAAGCTGCTAAGGCAGCAAGACCGGGCAAGACTGGTTTGCTTTGGTTCATAGGTCTAGGGCCTTGGTTCTTGCTGTTGCATTGGCTCCCCAATTTTCCTCCATGTGATCGTACCATGTTCTTACCTTTAACTTCCTCACTGCAGGGTGATTTTCAAGATAGATTTTTTGTCAGGATAGTTGGGGTGACGGCCCATGAATAAATCCCTTAAAGGGATTAAATTGAATACACAATTTTATATGTGACTGCCGAATATCCCCCAGAGCACACAAGTTGAAGCCACAGGACATTCTCCCTGAGAGAGGTTCCTTGTAGCTTTTGATTGTCTTCTAAGTCTCTTTTCCTTTTCCACAATAATGTCTGGGTTGCTTTATCAATTGTCTTCCTTCTTTTTATGTGGCACAATCTCTGGCTGTTTAGTCCAAGCCAATGCAGTTCCTTCCCAAACTTACTGGGTTTCCCTTGCATTGGATTACATGATGCACTCCATTTTATGAAAGCCTATCCCCACATCTCTTTGAGATGGATCTCTCTCTGTTTTAGGCTGCAATTCAGCCTACTTAGGCTGTAGCACAGCCTCCTGAAGACTCTTAGAAAATATTTTGTGTATGTACATGAGACTGTCTACAAGGCACTGCATTACATTCTTTTGTGATCTCAATACAGGGTATTATAGCTATCTTGATCTGATCCAACGCAGAAGCCATGCTTTCTTGGCAGTGCAGAGGCCATTCCTATTGTGAGACATTATTTTTTGGCAAGAAAGACTTGGGGTTGCAAAATAGGTTTATATTTAATTTCAGCAAGTCCCTTCATATTTCATATTTTTTGCTAAAAACACAACTAAACCTCAAACAGAAGTAACTTCGTTAGCTTTTCTTTATCCTTCTGTAGTTTATTATTATTTGTCTGTTGTCTACATTGTTAATGACGCTGAGAGTTCAGATTCTAGATAAAGGAGAAGAATGGCACTGCCGCCCAAAATAGTTGTTCTTGGTGTTAGTTGGTGTAAATCAATTCCAGCCCATCCACTCACTTACTGCCATTGAGTCAATTCTGACTCATGGCAACGGAGTATATTTGCCCTGGTAGGTTTCTGAGACTATACATCTTTACAGTAGAAAGCCTCAGCTCTCTCTCTCAGAGCAGCTGGTAGTTTTGAACTGCTGGCCTTATGGGTAGCAGGACAATATGTCACCAGGGATCCTTTTCAAGACTGTGACCTTTCAGTATTAGATTGTCAGGCCTGCTTTCTTAGGAACCTGTGGGTGGGTTTGAAGCATCAACCTTTTGGTTTTAATATGCAAGTGCTTAGCAAATGGGCTTTATCCTGGTTTGGAAAACCTAAGTCACTGGTCTTTTGCCTAAAGATTCACTTTCAATGGCCCTGGCTTGTTTCATGGGAAGGGCCAGTTCAGGGGCTCCCGGACAGATGGTGGGGTAGGATCCTTATTTAGTAGGGCCATATTGGGTGGGGGCGGCGGGGCAGTGTGTGTGTGTAATCTGCATCTTTACCAAATGGCCCCCCAGAGACTCAAATGAGAAACACGGGCCACAATTGTCTTCTGCATCTCTTGTTGCTGCCTTTTGGGGATTTTTCTGTCTTTTAGCAGCCCTGGAGGCCCCTCCTATCTAGGCAGGAAAAGGAGCCAATTAATAAATACACACTAAGGTGTTAGACAGTGATAACAGCTAATCGCTTCCAAGGACAATTGCTCTCAGAAAGAAAAAAAAAAGAGAGCTCATGGGGAAAAAAATCAAAAATTATTTAACTCCAGTGAATAGTGTCTCCTGGATGATTTGTGTGTGTGGGTGTCTGAAGTCCCTCACATCAGGCTCTTCCTCTGCTTTCATGTAAATTGGACTTTAAACACATTCCCCAGGAAGGGTTTGAATGCCTCTGTGTATGGAAGCTTCTTGACAGAAGAGTGATTTTTGTCTCTTTTGTTCACTGAAAGAGTCCCAAGGCCTGGCACTTAATAAGTAAGTAGCAAGCTGTTTGAATGAATGAGTGATTTAGGTAAAGAAGCCTTCTGCAGCCATCCAGGTTGAGACTGCCCTCTCAGAAGCCTGACTCTTGTCTAAAGTGAGGTACACCTCTCCCCCTCCCCATTCATGCTTCCCCGTGGTCTGCCTGGGATTGAGCTGAAAAATGATATTTCATACATGTCGTCCTCATTATAACATCATCCCTCAGAGCGAAGCTCTCTGACCACCCTGAAGACCTGTATTTAATGTGAGTAAAGGTGATTTAATGGAGTGGAGAGTGAAGCATAAAGCAGACAACCCTTTCAGAACAGCAGAGCAGGCTGATCTTCCAAGGGGAAAGGGACAAAAAGGGAAAGGAAAAAAATGGGGGTGGGGGGGAAACCCTAACTCTCACTCTCCTAATAGACTGAAATTAGAAGTCCTTTTGGTCAGCTCCATAAGAAGACAAAACTGAAAGTGGGTTCATCCCACCTCTTCCCCACCCCGCCAGCGCATAGCTGACTTACCATGCATTTACCTTGGAGCTGATTATGTGCTGAGTTGAGGCAGACAGGGAGAATTTATTGGCATTTGGTCTCCCTTCACACATTTTGTTACAGCCAGACATCAGGGACTGAGCTGCGGGATATTAAAGGATTTGGAAGAGTTATCAGGGAATGTGACATATTTATTAAAACCAGGGAGATATTAGAAAGCTGGGTTGCTGCTACACCTGGGTGTGTTACATGATTAAAAAAGTAATGACAATGCATCCTCTTGATGGATTTTGCACCTGGGTGAATACTGAGCAGGTCTGCTGGACCACCGTGGGTCGAGAATTCACACCTAACAACCCCGTTGGTCTCGGAAGAAAACTGTGGCTGCTAGGTCACACTTGGAATCCAGGTAGGGCCTTGGTTAAGCATGACTGCTAATCAATAGGACGGCACTTGGAATTCACCAGCTATCCCAAGTGAAAAAGATTACAGTCTTGGAAACCTTCCGGGAGGTTCTTCCCTGGCCTACAGGGTTGCTGTAGTCAGAATTGACCTGACTTCCATGGCATTGAGCTGTTTTGAGTTTTGAATGGCTGAATTGGAGACTTCAGGATTGGAGGAAGACTTGAGAACAACCTGAGATATGCAGGCGACTCACCTTGCTTGCTGCAAGGGAAGAGGAGTAGAAGCACTTACTGATGAAGTTCAAAGATGATAGTCTTCAGTATGGATTACAACTCGAGGTTAAGAGAACAAGAATCCTCACCACTAGACCAATAAGCAACATGAGAAACAGAGAAAAGATAGAAATGGTGAAGCATTTCATCTTACTTGGACCAACCCACAACCAGCGCTCATGGAAACATCTGTCAAGAAATCACTGGACAAATTGCATTGAGAAAATTTGTCACCTTAGGAACCCAGGAGCATCTTGACTCAAGGCATGATTATTTTCATGTGGAAGCTGGAAAATGCATAAGGAAGTCCCAAGAGAAGAATTGATGCATTTGAAATACGGTCCTTGTGAGGAATATTGAATACACCAAAGAACTTCTAGGAGAACAAACAAATCTATGTTGGAAGAACTACAGCCAGATTGATTCTTAGAAGCGAGGATGGTGACACTTGGCTTCATGTACTTTGGGTGTTATCAGGAGGGACCAGTCCCTGGAGAAGGGCAGCATCTTGGCCAAGCCAAAAGGAGGACAAACCTCCACAAGATGGGTTGACACAGTGGCTCAAATGTAGGAATGGCTGTGAGAATGGCGCAGGGAAGCGTGCTGTTTTGTTCTGCAGCACATAGAGTGGTCATGAGTTGGAACCAAATTGACAGCACCTGGTTACGCAATGGACTAACAGCAAGATCAACCATTCAAAACCACCAGCCACTCCTCAAGAGAAAGATGAGGCTTTTTTTACTCCCATAAAGAGTCACAGTGTCAGAAACTCACAGGGGGAATTCTACCCTGTCATATAGGCTCACTGTGAATTGGCATCGACTCTATGGACGTGAACAGCAGCAACAACAACAACAACAATAAAACACTAATGGTGGCTGGGTGCATGCGCAGACACCCATCCACTTGCACTGGTCTAAGTTAGTGGTTTCAGCAGGAAGCTTACCTCGGTGGCTTCCAGAACTCCCCTGGACTGAACCAATTTACACCAGGTCCTTCAAATATTCCTGGTACCCTGGGTATCTTTCATTTCCCGGAGTTGGTTGTGTGACTTAGGCTTGATGATCATGGGGCCACATGAAGGACACCTATGTGTTCCAACCACTGTCTTCCGAGAGAGTGCTGCGGCCCATTGCCTTCAAGTCAGTCAGCTCCTGACTCATGCGGTCTCCATGCGCTACAGAACACAATGCCCACTGGTCCTACCCCGTTCCTTCAGTGTGTTGTAGATTTGACCCCTTGTCAGCTGGGGGGTTTTCAGTGGCTGATGTCTGAAAGGAGGTCACCAGGCCTTCCCTCCTAGTCTGACTGTAGGCTGAAACCATTGCTGAAATCTGTTCAGCATCATAGTAATATGCCAGCCTCCACTAGCAGATAGGTGGTAGCTGTAACAGGAGGCACACTGGCCAAGAATCAAACCCAAATTTCCTTCATGACTAGTGAGAATTGTGCCATGGAGCCACCATTTCCTCTCTTCTGGTTTCTAGTGTTTATGTATACAAGATCACAGTACCTTCTAACAAGCAGTAAATAAGACTGTACCACGAGTCACCTCTATTTAGCACTCCCCCCATTTTTCCACATGAATTATTCAGTGTATGACAGTTTCAATATGTCTGTCTTTTTAAAAATTGCTGGGTGAACTTAAAACAGCACAAGGAAGTGCCAGCATAGCAAAATGATACCCACCTGCTTATTTATCTTAAGAGAAGAAAAGTCTTGAATGCATTCACTCAGGTGAAAATATCATTAACAGAAAGAACTGACTAATGGTCACCAGGACCCATGGTTAATCCAGGCTTGGACATCTGATTCCAATCCATCAGACCTAGCTATAAATCACTTATATATCTGGGTAATAAAAAAGCAAATATAAATTTTCAAAAAGATTAACATTGCATGGGATATAAAGAGACTCCATAACAACTACAGGCATAAATATGTCTCAAGACAAACTCATTATGTACATCTGGAATACATATTATCTCTTGCTGAAACACGTTTCCCACTAGACCCTACCCCAAGCCAGTAAAAGTCATTAATTCTACAGTAAACTGTGGATTCTACTACTCTGAAATGGGAGCTGTGTCTCTAGACCTAATTTGGGGCTGTTCATACTGAGGACTCACCAATACCCTTCTGTAGGGACCACAGTCCAGGTGAGAATCAGGAAATCTGGATGACAGCCAGGATATAGGAGCACTGAGACCTCAATATGCTTCTAGGGGAGCATGGCCCAATGGAATTCCATTTCTGCACCCCTGGCAGGAGGAAGTTGATCAGGAAAGTAATGGTTTCTAAGGCAGTATTTCTTAAACTTTCACATGCATGCACTTACCCAGGTTCCTTGAAATCAGGGTGGGAGGCAGATTCTGATTTTGTGGGTTCAGGGTGGGACCTGGGATTCTGCAGTTCTAGAGGCCCTGGTACTTTTGGGCTGTTAACCACAAAGACAGTAGTCTTAAACCCCCAGCCACTCCTTGGGAGAAATATGAGGGTGTCGACTCCTGTCAAGAGTGACAGTTTGGGAAACCCACAGGGGCAGTTGTACCCTGTCCTATAGGGTCACTATGAGTCTGCCAGTCCTGGGCCACCCTCATATCTTTCTGATGTTTGAACCCATCTTTGCAGCCCCCGTGGCCATGCGTCTTGCAAACGGCCTGGCTCTTTGTCACTGGCCCTCTCCTTTAATCTGACCAGAAGGGTTTGTCATCTGGCCCTCTCTCTGACAAGGTTCTGCCTTGGTTTACTAGTCCTCCACTACCTGACAGTGGTTCCATGATTAGCATAAGGTTTTCAGTGGTGTATTTCATCATCCTCAGTGTGTCCTTACTCTAGAAACCCTGCTGCGGCTTTGCCCTTTACATGACAGAGCAGTGACCTGCACCCTGACCTTCCTTTCTGTACCTAGCCACAAATGGACAGATTTTAAACAGGTCACAGATTATCACCGACCCATGTACCACCCTTTGATCGGCATTGGAGTAGATAATAAATCACGAGTAGTCCTGCACAAGGAGATGGAGCCCTCGTGGCTGAGTGGTTACAAACAACAGCCGCTCCAGGCGCACCAAAGGCGCTTTTAATTCCAGTAAAGAGTTAACAACCTCAGAAACCCAGATGGGCAGTTCTTTCCACCTGCAGCTACCATCACTGCATGTGTTTGTTAAGATGGAGGAGGACATAGTGGATTGGGGTGTGACATATGCGCTAATGTTGGACTTGTAGACTTGGGCTGCACTGGTTTGGGATTTTTTCTCCACGTGCATTTACCCTTTATCTAAAGCTCTATTTTATACCTTTCAGTTTCAGTGGATTTATTTCTCTAATGTACTCAGACTAACCCAAGTAATATAAGAAAAGGCAGGACACAAGTAAGCACCCGTTTCCGTTTAGGAAAGACACTAAACAGTGAAAAGCTATTTTCCTCCATGCCATCTCTGGGTGGCACAAACAGTAAAGTGCTCAATTCATAGCTTAAACGATCATCTGAACCCACATCGTGGTACCTCAGAAGGCAGACCTGGTGGTCTGCTTTTGTAACCTCACATAGCCTAGCAGGCCCTATATCACTCGGTTCAGTTTGGCTCTGCACACCTGGTAGTTCCATGACTTGGAATCTACCCCACAGTAACTGTTTGGATGAAAGGTACTCAGTTCTCAGTTATGTCCGATCCCATCCCGACGATTTTGTCAAGAGGCAGTCGTGACCGAAGTCAAATACCTCATGATTCTAGCTTTTTTTTCTTATATTTTTTTCCACAGGTAGTTAAAAGACTTTATTTAAAAGGATTTGAAGTCAAAAGTAACACCCTTGATAGAATTTTCTTTCATCCTTTAAGTCGGCTCTGCAAATATATAATCAGTGATTTAGCTGTAAGATCAAAGATCCGTTAATTTATTTAAAATAAAATATATTTTAGTTCTTAAAATTTATTCCATACAGTACATATTTCCCTATAAATTCCCTACCTATACAAAAGAGGTAAATATAAAAACAAACACAAAATATAAAAACCCCAACAAAACAGTAACTGAGCATCTTTTTAAAAATTTTTAAAAAACTAACAAGTGAAACCAATATTGAGTGTCTTAGTTAATATTTAAAAAAATGAAAAATCTCTGGATGGGGGACTCCCACCCCCTGGTTTTACATATCTCACCGTCATCAGTCTGTGGGTCTTGAATACATTGGATATAAACTTACAGCTACAATGGCATCAGAGGTGTGTGGTATAGCATGAGTGCATGCTACTTATGGTAAACTATCTAAAAAAAGAAAGAGAAGCAGATGGTCATAATGCAGCTCATCATAACTATAATACAGAACAACTCAGAGATTGTGTTTTCTGGGTCTTTGAACTGATATGAGCCAATTGAGTTGTGGGCTGATGAACTGAATGTGAAATTGACCTGTTTTTTAAAAGCTTGAATGATCTGGAGGTTAAATGGAATGGGGGAAAGTATGGTTTAAATCCTTGGAATAGTGATTTGGGGACCTTTCAGGAACCTGTTTCATGACGCCAATTACTTCCAACACTGTGGATAGTGACATACATTCAATGAAGCAAGTGCTTGACTGCCAACTTTGAGCCGGTTCTATTATTGCCTACTCAGCCTATCCAGACATTTCCTTGCAAACTGGCATTATTTTTTTCAGACAAATAAGTTTCTAATGGCTTATTTTTTCAATTTCCATAAAACACATTATTTAATAACAAAATTTTTTTTAATCTCCACAAATGAAAATGTGGTTATAAAGTATAAACACCAGGGTTATTGGGTAAAAGGGACTGCAGGACACAGGGTACTAGGAACTTCAGAATCTGAGGGATTTGGGTGGAAAAATTGATTGAGGCACACTAAGACACCGCTTGATGTGGAATAGCCCTCATGTGAACCTACGACGTGTGATATCTAGACAGTGAGCCCTCCTACTCAGTCACAATCACCGACTCCTCAGAACTGTTTTGGAGTCAGGGGAGACTGCATATAATGTCCCCAGAAAGGATCAGTGTCTAGGCTGGAGTCTGAACGCATCAAAATATTAAAGATGCTTGCTTCTGTTTGCATCACTTTTATCCCTATCATTCTTCTGCAGGGAAAACCCAGTCCCAGGCGGATGGCAACTACAGTAACCAGACTGTTCTGTCTGACTTCTACGTTAGGACACATAGACCATCTGAATAAACCCTTTGATTCTGTGTCCCTCTCCTTCCCATAGGCAAAAGTGCAGCCAGCACCAGACCTTAAACCTGCAGACTAAAGGTTTGTCAAAAGTCTAGAAAGAGCAGTCAATACCCTGAAAACCTAGCCTGCAGAAGAGAAGACACAGAATCATAAGCTACAACTGAAAAAAAAAAAAAAAAGCTCCAGGTGGGTGTCATTCAGACAACTGATTCCAATGAAAACACTTGAGCTTCTCACAGTGTAAAATTGTTTTTACTTCCATACTATTGTAATTCAAACAGTTTCCCATATCTCACCTCCAAATGTAACTCCAGCAGATTCAAGTATATTAAGGAAGAGGCAATTATTCTGGTGTTTCCCCTGCACCGATTATGGAGCATCAAACAGTTTTACTATTCTCAGCTCATGCCTTAGATTTTCAACTATTTGAATGGGAAGGAAATCTTAACATGCCGCGTTTCATAGGCTGACTTCAGTGTTGCCTCACGCAGATTACGTTTTTCATTTCTAGAGTGCCTCCACATGAGTTTTTTTTTGGGGGTGGGTGGGTTAAGGAGCATTATCATTTTCCATCATCAGTTGTTGATGGGAAATTTTACATCCTGCAGGTCCCCGTATACAATAATTACATTAAACAGTGGAGCTTTCTGTATCTTCCTGTTTTTCACAACAGGTTATGCTCACTCATATTCTTAGCTTATCACGCCAAATGTCCAAGTTGCACAGGTGGTGTTAATTGAAGGGCGGAATGATTCATGCATTGGTCACTTTAGCATTGCAAGTTCATGAGCATCTTGATTTTGAAATTCAGTAAAGTGAGATGATGCCTTAGCCAGTTAAATGCTACTCCTTCCAAACCTCACGTACACTCAGACATATCTGAGCAGAAGCCACATTATCTATGCGAAACAGCTTTGGGTGCTCCCCAGCTATATGCAGATGCCCACCAAATATGAGATTATTTTGCTTTCTCTGACTTTGCTCTTAATAGCAGTCAGCCTCATTTCCATCTCCTTTGTAGATGGTTGTGAATTCTGGGGGGCCTATGGCATAATGGTGGGCTTATGAGATTAAAAAGATCTTTTAGGGAAGTTTTCTTGATGTGCATTTAATATTTAATTACAACTCTCTTTTATACACGTGTGTCTGTGGATTTCAACATTTCAGTGCACAGATTAGCACATTCCCATAGCGGAGTGAACCTCCCTTCCGTCATGTCTATAGGTATTTCTCCTTCCTATGGGCAGCTGGACAGTAATTTATCTGGGGAACGTCTGGTAAACCAGGACAATGGTGCCTCCCCAGCTTTCTGTGATGAAGGGCCAGGCCATTGGTTACCTTTATAAAAGTCTCCTGACACGTCCTAGTGATGTCTGTTTCTGGGACCATAGTGGCTTCCTCTTCCTCGGTTGGTCTTGTTGGTAGGTGCTGTCCAGTTGGTCTGCTTCAAAGCAACCCCAAAGTACAGGACAAGGAAAGGCTTGCCAGTCCTGGACCACCCTCATTTCTTTCTGATGTTTGAACCCATCGTTGCAGCTCCCGTGGCCATGCATCCTGCAAACGGCCTGGCTCTTTGTCACTGATCCTCCCCTTTAATCTGACCAAAAGTGTTCGTCATCTGGTCCTCTCTCTGACAAGGTTCTGCCTAGTTTTACTAGTCCTCCACTACCTGACAGTGTATCAATGATTAGCATAAGGTTTTCAGTGGTGTATTTCATCATCCTCAGTGTGTCCTTATTGGGGGCTCTTACAACTCTTTTTACAATCCATACACCAATTGTATCTGACATAGTCATACGTATATTGCCATCATACTTTTCTAGACATTTACTTTCTATTGAGCCCTTGGGATCAGCTCCCCCTTTTTTCCTCCTCCCCCACTCGTGGTTCCTTGATAGATTATAGATTGTTATTATTTTCATATCTCACATCGACCATTGTCTCTTTTATCCTCAGCTTTCTGTTGCTCCTCTCCCTGCGAGGGGTGTGCAGTTATATGTCATTCATTGCTATCGGTTCTCCTTCCTCCCATCCTCTACCCCTCTTCCCCCTACACTTTTGGTATCTCTATTCCCATTCCTGTTCCTGGGTTCCATGTGTTGTGAGTTTTATCTCTTGCTAATACCTATGCACTCTAGTCCAGAGTGGGAAGCGGCACTGGGGTGATGATAGTGGGGGGTGAGGAGGCCTCAAGGGGTCAGAGGCAGATTGTGTGATTCATTGGTGCGATCCATGTCTCCTCAGGGGGGCCTCCACCCAGTGGGACACAGCATCTGGGAGGCTTGTGGCTTTCTCCTGAGACAGCATGGTGGCCAAGGGCCCGGGCATTGAGGGTGGGACTCTGGGCCTGGGGTGGCAGCACTGGCAGAAGCCACCCCCTCCCCCAGGCACCCACCTGGATATGGATGAGCACGTGAGACAGTTGGCTGTGAACTTTGAGGGTGGCCTCAGCGTCTCTAAGCAGGTGGAGTCTGGCCTGAGTCAGCTCCCACAGCTTCAATCAGGAAGCCCTGCCCCCAGCCGGGGGTCAGCAGTTATCCCAGCATTCTCATTCCTCCCCCTCAGCTTCTGTCTGGTCAGCCCTTCAGCTTCCTGGCTGGGTTTTGAACTTGTCCTAAGCTCCCAGAGGGCCACCGTCCTGAGATCTTGCTCAGCGCTTCAGGCCTTTCTGCAAACTCTCCTCCCAGGAGCCCATTATCACTAGCAGTTTACCCCTTGCTCTAACGATGCTCCAGGAGGCCTGCTTGGGAAGTGTTGGGCTGTTGCCTGGTTCAGTCCCACTAACTGCTCCTCAGGAGAAAGAAGAGGTTCCCTGCTCTTGGAAAGATTTACTGGCTTGCAAACCCTCTGGAGGATCCCCATGAGTCAGCAGGTGGGGTCATTCTAAAGCCCGGCACTCCGCAGGTAGCCACGTTGTGTGCCACCCAGGCATGCTGTGTGTTTGGAGGAGACTGCACACCCTTCAAAGGTAGAAGCTGCACCCCTCCATGGTTCTTGCATGCAGCAAATGCAGGGACCCTGAGACTCCGGGCCAGCCTCTGGGCTAGGATCATGGGCAAATCGTTATCTCGCCTAAGCTCCATCTGGGCTGGAAACGCAGTAGCTTGTACTGTGACCTGGGTCAGCCTGGGGCTGTGCAGGGCATCCTCAGCCCAGCTCAACTCTTCCCAGAACGCCCTTGCAGTTGTAGGGAGCCCCTGGCTTGGGAAAGTGACCCTGCTAAGTATCTTTGTGACCAGGATCCCTGATCCACCGACCCAGGTTTGCCTCCTCCACAGGCTGCAGACAGCAGGGGCTGCCCTGGGTTTCCTGAACCCGGGTCCTCTCCAGAGACAGTGTGGGCAGGACCTGGAGGGTGTGGAAGTGAGTCGTGCTGGGAAAGTGGATGGAGGAACGGAGGGTAGGGTAGATGCTGGGTGGGCTGAGGGGGCAGGAGATGCTCTGCAGAGTTCTAGAACCAGGGCTGAGGGATGTGGGAGCTGTTGGGGCCAGCTGGCCCTTTCGTGAGTTTTAGGAGCTGCCTGAATTCCATCCACATTGACCCCCTCCAGCCCCACCTTTGGCAGATGCTGGAAGAGAAGTTCAAGGTCTTCCGGGAGAAAGGGCAGAGTGTGGGGCTGCCAGGGTGCAGGCCCTGAGGGAGCTGGCAGGTGCCCTGGAACTCGCCTACCCAGCTCCATGGCCCAGAGTCAAGTCCACAGGAGCGGCGTTGAGGCCACATGGGTGAGGCTGGACAAGGCAATGAAAGCCCGCACAGAGGTGGATGCCCAGAGGGACAGGCCAGTGATAGCCAAGGGGTTCGGGACACAGGGGCCTACCCCAGATGTGTGTGCATGTGTGTGTGTGCTCATGTGTAGGGGTGGGCATGTGGGTGTGTGCATGCATACTTCTGTGTGTATTCTCGTGTGCACATGTTTGTATGAAGGGGCATGGCTGACTCCAGCTCCCAGCATCAATCATCCTTCCCCGTCCAACCACGCTCCTTCCTGCCCCCAGTTTGGAGTCGTTCAGCGCAGGTCACTCCTTGTGGCAGGACCACGAAGTGGGCTCTCCCAATGCTCCCTGAGCACGGGCCGCAGTTTCGTTGGGGGCACAGGCCCTGCTGGTCTTCTTGCTGACCGCCACTCTTAGAGCTCCCTGCCTCCCCTCCCCACACCCTCCTTGCTCGGGATCTGGTGTCTCAGTGCACTGAGCACCTGACAGGTCCTGCAACCGAAATCCTGAGGCTGGGTGGCCCCGGGGCCAGCCCTCTCCTCACTGACTGTTGGAGGTGCTACAGGCAGACCCCCTGACAGGCAGCCCACTCGCTCCCTGAGCCGCCGTCCTCATGTGCTCAGGGCTCCCCATCTTTTTGCCTTCCACCCAACATGCGTGTCAGGACCCTTGCCTCCCTCGGGCCCTGCCTGTGGCCCCCAGGCCTCATCAGGAACCTGCTGTGATCAGAGGAAACCATCCATCTTCTAACTACCTAAGGGCGCGAATGTACAGCGATGATAATAGGTAACGGTCACGGTAAAGTCACAGAGGACAGGAAAGACAGGGGCGAGAGAATACAATAGAGTCAGACATGTTTTATTAGGCATGCTCACTTCAGCTCCTTTGATGGACCACGTGGAACTGGGAGAAGTGGAACCTTTGCTATCTTGGGACGTGTATAGGGAGCCTGGAGACACACCTCTTCAGTAGTGACATGGTCACAAGGTGGGCGGTATCTATCGTAAGGCCCCTGTACTTGAGCTCACCAAGGTGAGGAAAGCTAATACCTGCATTGGGGGAAGCTACAACGGGGGCTGGGTGTCACGGTGGGAAGAGAGGGCAAAAGGATCATATCTGCTTCTACACAGAGATACAATCAGCCATGTGCTCACATTATGGCAGCCTAGCTGTTAACGGAGAATCCGTGGGAATGATTTTTAAAGCAGGATAATGTACTTGGACTTTACCTCTAACTTACCAAAGTAGAGGCTTTCCTACCGTGGAATACCAGCTTTCCAGATTCTCCCTGTTATAAGTTAGGGAAGAGAGTCTTCGTCCTATTTCCCTCCGTGTTAAAGCCCCACAAATCCCCAAGCCACAGTCTTTGCTCAAAAGGAGGTGGCCCTGTTCTCAGGGAGAAAGTTGCTGGCCCTCCTTCCCGCTGTGCCCTCGACTTCCACAAGGCGGCGCTCGAGCTGTGGGGCCACATGCAGAAGGTGGTCCTGGTGGAGGGTGCTGTCCTTGGCCACGACCTGGTGTCTGTGGAGGTCCTGCAGTGCCAGCACCGCCTCCTGCAGGGGAGGGCCCCAGTCCCTCCCCCCCACAAGAACCCCTCTTCTGTAGGCAATGGATGGATGAGGAACCCTCACCACCAGCTGACCCCAGGCAGGACTGCAGCCCGCCCCTTCCCCCTCTGGGATGGGGGGTGACGGGCCTGGGCTTGACCTAGGCTGGGGTACAGCCAGGATGGCCTGCAGAGTCCTGGGTGGAGGAGCATTCAGCCTGCTCTCTGCCAGCTGCAGAGGGAGCTGGTGGCTGTGGACGAGGTGGTGGTTCAGATGGGGATGGAGGCCATCCAGGTACACCCTGCGGTCAAGGAGGGCCTGGCCGGGCAGCTGGCTGAGGTGCTGGAGGCCTGGGCCCCCTGAACATGAAGGCCTGGGAGAAGGGCCAGCAGCTGGAGTGGGTAGCCCATGGCCACACCTTCCTCAGGCACTGCCAGGAACTGCTGTATGTGCCACCCCACCTGGATGGGGGCTCGCTCTGTTCCATGCGGGTGGGGGCACCCAGCTCTTCCCTGCCTCCTCCCTGTTCTGCCCTCTGGCCCTGAGACCTGTTCCCATGCCCTGTCCCCCACCCAGTACTCGGGCTCAAGAGAAGCAGGCGCTAGTCTATATCCTCAGAAGGGCCAGCTGGGGCCAAGGAGACACTGGGGCAGGAGCTCTCCCTAGAGCCCAGGCAGTGCGGCCGGCGGGGTAGCAGCTGCTGGACACCAGCTACGTCATGGCCCCAGAGATGTGCGCGCTGAGGTCTAGGGCCAGGGTGGTGCGTGGCCAGAGCTCCCTTTCCTGCTGCTCCCTGCTCCACGGTAACCCAGCCCTGCCCCACCCAGGCGACACCCTGCGCCCCTCCCAACAGCCCTCTGCCCCCCAGGTCACAGTGTCTCCGGGAGCTGGACAGGCAGCTGCAGGAGCTCCGGACGGCCTGGGCCCTTCACCAGGAGCACTGCCAGGTGAGCCAGGACTGGGAGGAGCTGCGTGGAATGCTGGGTCAGGCCGAGGTCTGGCTGGCCGCCTGAGAGGACCTCCTGCTAGACCCTGACTGTGGAGTGAGCAGGGATCCGCCCCTTATAGGGCCACATGCCTGGCACCAGGACTTGGAAAGGCAGCTGGCGGCCCATGAGGAGAAGCTCACCCAGCTCCAAATGTAGGTGAGGGTGTGGAGGGTGGGACTGAGGAGGGGTCAAGGGGCCTCCACCTGTGGTGGGGTCTCCAGAGCATTGATCTACCCTGAGGGGCACCCCTTCAGGAAAACAGCCACAGGGTCCTGTCCTCCATGGGCAGTCTGGCTCTGTGGGGTCCATCACAGCTTCTTCTGCCCAACTGCTCCCTCCTCTCCTCTTCCTGGTTTCGCCCTCTGAGAGCTGCCCCCAGAGCAAGTCCTGTGGGACACACAGGGTCACTATGGGTGGAAACCAATCAATAATCTCATGGGGGCAGAGCACACTCTGAGGAACACAGGGGAGGTGACACTAGCTACAGAGAATCTGAGTGGAGCAAGGGTTTGTAATCCTTGTGTAGGCTGGGGGTGGGGCTGATAGGGGGGGGGATTGATACCACAGGATCCTGTGGGACTGAAAGTGAGGACCTGAGGGTGGACGGGCAGAGGGAGTGCCCCATCCTCTGAGGCATGAAGGTGGTCAGCTAGGGTGAGTACGGAGGAAGATGAGCAGGGGCTGCTGCAGTCACGCAAATGTCACGTAAGAATCTCACTTTAGTATAAAATGTTTGTCTCCATTGCAAAGCCACCTCTAGCAACTAGGATCCCCTCTCTCCCCATCTGGAGTTGACGAGTGAATAAAATAAAAAACTGAAGTAAAGCAGTCCACAGGACTAACGGACCACCAACACCACAGCCCTCCATCCTTGTCCTGGAGACCAGGAGAGTTAGATGGTGCCCAGCCACCCCCTCAAACTGCTCTGGTTGAGCTCAAACTGGCAACTTGTGCACAGCTTGAAAGCCAATGGAAGGTGCCTTCATGAAGAGAGAGCATTACAAGTTTGACAGGGACTGCTGGAACCCCGAGACCAGGGCCCTTCAAATTCAACACAGAGCCCAGCTCCGGGAATCACCCCTGCCCAAGCAACAGTCGAGCTGATAAAGTGAACGCATGGCACCTGTGAGGCAAGTGCTTCCCAGAGCAAAGGGGAGCATTTGCCCTCAAAGTTCAGGAGGGAGGGAGGGGCCAGGGAGAAGGCAAGAAGAGTGCTGTGTTATATTATGAGGACTGCAAACAAAATGTGTATAAATTGTTAAACTGCTCTGCATGTTTCCACTTAAAACAAAACCCTCTATATTAAAATTCATATATATATGTGCATTATATGTGTGTATATATATATATATTAGTCAAACCCAAGGTCAGAAAAAGGCATGCCTTGGGCTGCTGCTCATGGTAAGGTCAGTGGTCTGAAACCCATCACAAAGACGCGGCTCGGCTGACAGCCGTAGTGACAGCCTCAGCGACACAGGGGCCGTCGTGTGCTGTCCTACAGGGCCTCGATGATAGAAATCGACTCGATGGCAATGATTTGAGTGCTTTGAAGGTCAGAAACTGTAGACAGTGATCTATAAACGTCCTTCTCTCCTGTAAGGTGTCTGTAACACAATCAAAGGAAAACAATCGGTCTGCTCTCCAGATCTTCAATGGGACCATTTCCAGGGAGCCTGGTCATACCCTGCAAGACTGTGCCTTCTCAGATCCGCTGGCACTGATAGGAAGGTTGTGGGTCCTGCAGGGGTGGAGGACTCTCCAGTCTGCTCCCCAGCAATAGAGGCACTAGGCCAAGACTGGAAGAGCCCCGGCAGGGGAGAGTGGGGAGGTTGAGGCAGTCACTGTGCCCTGCTTCTGACACTCTTCATATGGCTGCTATGGTCACCCTTGACCTCAGGGAAGGCCAAGGGTCACCAGGGCAGAAAACACTTCCTTTTTATGGTGAGGGCCATATCGGGTCTCAACTTCACTGCTAATTAGCTGTGGTCTCTAGCAAGTAACCCAGGCTCTCGGTGCACCCAGTTTCCCCAGTGCTATCTGGAGTCCCCAGAAGGGCCAGGTACAGCCAGGCTGCTTGCAGCTGGGCCAGAATCAGCAGCTGCCCTCACCGTGACCTGAAGCCAGAAGCCCAGAACTCAAAGGCTGAGCTTTGCTGAAGGTCGTCTGACATGGCCTCTCAGCTTAAGTAAGGGGTCCCAAGCTACAGGCTGCACAAGTTGCTCCCTGGAACACGTGGCCCGGGCCCCCAATGTGGGCACACAGAAAGCAAGTTCACCTCTCAGGGGTTTGGCAGAGCCGCAGCACAGCAAGGGTCTCCCTGGAAGCCCTTCCAGCCCATGCCCAGCACCTCCCCCAAACTCACCCCTGCTCCAGGCTGCTGGTACTCACTGTAGGTCCTGTCACCACTGCTGGGCCCTGGGGGCAGTGCTGGGCCGCCACTCCAGCAGGCTCTCCGCTGGGGGGCAGGCTGCCCCCTGGTGGCCACCCATCTTCACTTGGTGCTGAAACATTGCAAACTTGGTTAAGAGGAGCTGAGAAGAGAGGAGAAGGGTTTCAGGGGGCCCTGGCTGGTGTGCTTGTGAGACACCTCAGTGAGTGACTGAGCAGGGCAAGACTGGACAGCCACAGAACTTGCCCCTCTACGCAGAGAGGGGAATAGGAAGCCACAGCTGTCCTCAGTCCAGACTGATGTTCCCCATCAGCCCCTTGTGCATGCAGCCCCCCCTCCACCACCCGTCTTCCTTCGTCTCCTGGGCACCTTCCTTGCCCCTAGCCCCTTCCTCACTAGGGTGTGCTCATAGTCCTCTCTCCTCTGGCTACCAGCTGCTGGCTGCTCAGCCAGCTCTGCAAGTCCTCGGCTTCCCTCAGGAAACCCTGCAGTGCCAGCATCCTCTTCAGATCCTGGCCCCTGTGGTGACAGCTGAGTCCCCCAACAGTTAGTGTGCATGTGTCCACACTCTGCAGGACAAGGGACCCAATCAAAGGGGCTGCCTGAAGGACAAGTTTCTTCATGGTCTTTGCCCAGGCTGCTCCTCTGGATTCAAGAAGCAAACCCAAGGCAGGGGGAGTTGGGGCTGGCGAGGGTGTGGCTGTGGGGAAGGGCAGGTGACTGGAGCCAGGGAGCCGAGCCCCTGCCCTGCAGGCTCTCCTCAAAGGTTTGTGGGAAGAGGAAACAGTGAAGGACTCATCTTTTCCTGACACATGTCTACAGGCCTCTGTCACGGTTCTCTTCAAGGCAGGGGTAGCATCTAGGGGAATAAGCAACCCCAGCCAGTTTTCTGGTACCCCCGGATGCAGTGACCCTCACTGTTGGGCTGCCAACTCCCACAGTGTCTTCAGCTGCTTCCAGAGCCTCCCCTGCATCACACCCAGCTGCTCTGAGACCTCAGTTACAAGGATCTACATATAACTTCCTCCCTGGAGGATGGACAACAGAAAAGTGGGTGAAGGGAGACAAAAAATGTAAGATCTGACAAATTATCAAGGGTTCATGAGTGAGGGGGGAACAGGGAGGGCGGAGAAAAATGAGGACATGATGCCAAGGCCTTAAGTGGAGAGCAAATGTTTTGAGAATGATGAGGGCAATGAATGTACGGATGTGCTTTACACAACTGATTTATGTATGGATTGTGATAAGAGTTCTATGTGTCCCTAATAAAATGATTTAAAAAAATTAAATCATTTAAATTTCTTAGGACAATGCCATTTGTATTTCAAAGCAACATTCACGAAAACTATTTTTCACCTTCACTATCTTCTATTTAGTTTTAAACAGTGCAAAAACAATTCTTATGCCTTTTTATGAGATGTAATGCAAGTAGACATAAATTTATGCATAATTAAAAATGTGAATGAACAAAATATTTTGTTAAAAAATTTGAACTTTTGTGAAAATCATCGAAAGCATATAGCATTTTATTGAAGGGTTGGGATTTTTTTCCTCTATTTTATTCTAGTATTTGGTCTGAGGTTCTTACGGCATATTCTGATTGTTGTCGTGTAAGAGAATGTACATTCCATATAAGAGAAAACTTTCCTTATAATATTTTCCTATCCATTGCTTCCTGCTGAATCTCTCATTTGTTCTTTTATTATTTTTTCCTATAAAACGCCCAGGCTGCTTAATTTTATTCTTATTAATCATTTATATGTTAGGAAAATATTTATTATATATACATTTTTATTAAAAATCTTTTATTGGAGACTCTTACAACTTTTGTTGCAATCCATATTGATTGCATCAGGCATTTTGTACATATGTTGCCTTCATTCATTGATAGACATTTCTTTCTTTTTCTTTTTTAGAATCATTTTATTGGGGCTCATACAACTCATCACAATCCATACATACACCAATTGTGTAAAGCACACTTATACATTCGTTGCCTTCATCACTCTCAAAATTTGCTTTCCGCTTGGGTTCCTGGAATCAGCTCATTTCCCCTTTCCCCTATCCCCTTCTCACCCTGCTCCTCTTCCCTCATGAACCCTTAATAATTTATACATTATTATTTTCTCTTATCTTACACTGCACGGCGTCTCCCATCACCCAAATTTCTGTTGCCCATCTCCCAGGGGGGAAGTTATATGTAGATCCTTGTGATCGGTTTCCCATTTCTATACCCACTTCCCTCCCAGTATCGCCACTCTCACCGCTGGTCCTGGGGGGTTCATCTGTCCTGGATTCCCTGTGTTTCCAGTTCCCGTCTGTACCGCTGTGTATCTTCTGGTCTAACCAGGTTTGCAAGGTAGAATTGGGATCATGAGATGTGAGGGGAGGAAGCGTTTAATAACTAGAGGAAGGTTGTGAGTTTCATTATTGCTACACTGAACCCTGAGTGACTCATCTCCTTCCCACTACCCCTCCGCAAGGGATGTCCAGTTGTCTACAGGTGGGCATTGGTCCCCCGTCATGCACTCCCCTCATTCACGATGATATAATCCCACCTCCCGCCTTTGTTGCTTGAAAACTGGTCCCCTCAGCCCTTCATGATCACACATTTTGGTGTGATGCTTCCATGTGGGCTTTGTTGCTTCTGGGCCAGCTTGTTTACTTTCAAGCCTCTAAGACCCGGGACGCTATATCGCTTGATAGCCGGCCACCATCAGCCTTCTTCACCACACATACTTATGCACACATTCATCTTCAGCGTTTATGTGGGGAAGGTGATCACACAATGATGGTTTTTGTTCTTTGGTGTCTGCTACCTGATCCCTTCAACACCTCGTGCTCACTTCGGCTTGTGTGCTTCTTCTCTGTGGGCTTTGTTGCTTCTGAGCTAGATTTCAGCCTGTTTGCCTTCAAGCCTTTAAGACCCCCAGAGTTTCATTATATTGTGCAGAGAGTGGCTATGAGCCAAACCCACTAGACTGCACCCAACAACAGTAACAACAGGACTTGTGCTTCTAACAATATGCTGAAGAAGACCTTAAGAGAATCTCCCCTTCGTTTAGAGCAGCGGCTCTCGACCTGTGGGTCATGTCTACTTAGGGGGTCAAACAGCCCTTTCATGGGGTGGCCTGAATTATAGCAGTAGCAAAATTACAGCTATGATGTAGCAACAAAAATAATTGTATGGTTGGTTGGTCACGACTACATGAGGAACTGGATGAAAGGGTCGTGAGTAAGAATGTTGAAAACCACTGTCCAAGAGGAAGACTCAATTCTTGATACAGTTGAAGGGCAAACAAAATAGACTCAGCCCCAATATAGATGGGATAGCACAGTGGCTGCAACAATAAACACAAGCCAAAGAAACACTGCAAGGATGGCACAAGACAGGACAGTGTTTCATTATATTGACATAGAGTTGCTATGAGCAAAACCCACAAGAAATAAAACAGGACTTGTTTTTCTAACAATGTACCTAAGTAGACCTTAAGAGAATCTCCTATTAGTTTAGCGCAGCGGGCCTCAAACTGAAGGTCGTGACCCCTTTTGGGGGATAAATGACCCTTTCACGGCAGTGGACCGTTCATTAAAGTGGAAAATTTAGAGTTATGATGTAGCAATGAAAATAATTTCATGATTTGGCAATCACCACTACATGAGAAATGGTATGAAAGAGTCGTGGCATTAGGAAGGTTGAGAACCACTTCCCTAGGGCAAGACACAAATCTGGTACAGAAGGGAAGGAAGAGAGCGGCAGTCTCCAACAAGTTGGATTAGCACAGTGGCTGCAACACTGAGGCCAAGCACACAAGCACGGTGAGGGTGGCTAAGGGCAGGGCAGCGTTTCATTATATTGTGCATAGAGTTGCTAAGAGTCAAAACCCACTCGACGGAACTTAATGACAATAACTACAGGACGTGTACTTCTAACAATATGCTGAACTAGATCTTAAGAGAAACTCCTCTAAATTTAGAGCAGTGGTTCTTAACTTGTGGGTCGCGACCTCCTCTCACAGGTGTTGCCCAATTCATAACAGTAGTGAAATCACAGTAATGGAGTAACAATGAAAAAAAATTACTGTTGGAGGATCACCACAACATTAAGAATTGTATAAAGGAGCCATGCCATTAAGAAGGTTCAGAAACACTGCCCGAGAGGAATACACAAAACGTGGTACTGCAGAAGGGCAGCAAGTGAGAGGCAGACCCTACAAGATGGAATAGCTCAGTGGCTGCAACAATGAGTGCCATCAACGAACCACTGTGAGGACGGCACAGGACGGGGCAGCGTTTCATTATCTTGTGCTTAGAGTTGCTGAGAGTCAAAACCCATTCGACGGCAACTAACAGCAACACAAAAAGTACTTGAGCTTCTAACAATATGCTGACGTAGATCTTAAGAGAAACTCCTCTTAGTTTAGTGCAGGGTTCTCAGCCTATGAATCACGAACCCTTTTGGGGAGTGAGTGGGTTGAATGACCCTTTCACAAGGGTTGCCTGATTCATAAGATTAGCAAAATTACAGTTATGAAATATCAGCGAAAATTTTGTATGACTGGGGGTCCACCACTATTTTGGGAACTGCATGAAAGGGTCGTGAAATTAGGAAGATTGAGAACCACTGTCTGAGAGGAAGACACAAATGTTGGTAGAGTAGAAGGGCAGCAAAGGAGAGGCAGCCCCTCCAAGTAGGAATAGCTCAGTGGCTGCAACAACCAGCGCAAGCAAAGAACCACTGTGAGCAATGCACAGGATGGGGGAGC
The DNA here is from genome assembly GCF_050624435.1 of Tenrec ecaudatus. NCBI lineage: Eukaryota > Metazoa > Chordata > Mammalia > Afrosoricida > Tenrecidae > Tenrec > Tenrec ecaudatus. The sequence goes on from NW_027459491.1 coordinate 274,916, forward strand.
ATTTCGTTATATTTTGCATAGAGTTGCTATGAGCCAAAACCCACTTGAAGGCACCTAAATAAAATAACAACAGGACTTTTGCTTCTAACAATGTTCTGAAATATATCTTATGAGACATTCTTCATAGTTTGGAACAGAGATTCTCAACCTGTGGGTCATGACTCCATTAGGGTGATGAACTACCCTTGCACAGGGGTGTCCCACTTCATAGCAGTAGCTACATTACAGTTATGAAGTAGCAATGACGATAAATTTATGACTGGGATTGTACCCACTACATGAGCAGTGTTATAAAAGGCCTGTGGCATTATAAGAAGGTTGAGAGCCACTGTCCTTGAGCAAGACAGAAATCTTGGCAGAGCAGAAAGGCAGCAAATGAGAGGCAGACCCCCAGATGATAGATTAGCGCAGTGGCTGCAACCATGAGTGCAGACAAGAAACCACTGTGAGGATGGCACAGGACGGGGCAGCGTTTCATTATCTTGTGCGTAGAGTTGCTGAGAATCGAAACCCACTGGGCAACACCTAACAACAATCACTGTAGGACTCATGCTTTTCACAATATGGTGCTGTAGATCCTAAGAGAAACTCCTCTTAGTTTAGAGCAGTGGTTCTCAACTTGTGGGTCACGAGCCCTTTGGGGGGGGGGTCAAATGACCCTTTCACAGTGGAGGCCTGATTCATAACTGTAGCAAAATTAAAGTTACAAAGTAGCAATGAAAATAATTTTATGATTGGGGGGTTCATCACTACATGAGGAAATGAATGAAAGGGCAGTAGAGGGGCAGCAAAAGAGAGGCAGCCCCCCAAAAGTTGGATTAGCCCATGGTTACAACAATGACAACAAGCAAAATAACCACTGTGAGGGTGGCACGACACGGGGTCACGTTTCATTATATTGTGTATAGAGTTGCTATGAACCAGCACACACTCAAAGGCACCAAACAATAACAACAGGACTGTGCGTCTATGAATATGCGGAAGTAGACCTTAAGAGAAACTCCCCTTAGTTTAGACCAGTCGTTCTCAAACTGTGTCACAGTGCCTTTAGAAGACTAATGAACCTTTCACATGGGTTGCCTGATCCATAACAGAAGCGAAATTACAGTTATGATGTAGCAATGAAAATATTTTATAGTTGGGGAGTCACCACTACATGAGGACTGGTATGAAATAGTAGTGGCATTCAGAAAGTTGAGAACCACTATTCTTGAGGAAGACACAAATCTTGGTACGGAAGGGCAGGAAAAGAGAGTTAGTCCCTAACAAGATGGATTACCACAGTGGCTGCAACAATGAGCGCAAACAGAAGAACCACCGTGAGGATGCACAGGGCAGGACAACGTTTCATTACATTGTGCATAGGGTTGTTATGAGCCAAAACCCACTCGAAGGCAGCCAAAAACAAAAACAGGATTTGTGCTTCTAACAATATGCTGAAACATACCTTAAAAATAAACCCCACTTATTGTAGAATAGCAGTTCTCAAACTGTGGGTCGTGATGCCTTTTGGGGGGTGGGGGGGAGAATGACTATATCACATGGTGGCCTGATTCATAACAGTAGCATAATTTTAGTCATAAAGTAACAAGGAAAGTAATTTTATGATTGGGGAGGGGGCATCACCAATACATGAGGAATGGTGTGAAAGAATCGTGCATTAGGAAGTTTGAGAACCACTGCCCTAGAGGAAGACACAAATCTGGGTACAGTTGAAGGTCAGCAAATGAGAGGCAATCCCCCAAAAGATGGATTAGCACAGAGACTGCAACAATGAGTGAAAACAAAAGAAAAGTGTTAGGGTGTTAGAGGATGGAACAGTGTTTCATGATACTGTGCATAGAGTTGTTATGAGCCAACTATGAGCCAAACCCACTCGACTGCCCCCGAACAACAATAAGAACAGGACTCTTGCGTGTAATAATATACAGAGCTATACCACAGGAGAAACTCCTCTTAATTTAAAACGGCGGTTCTCAACCTGTGATTTGTGACCACTTTGGTTGGTTGAACAACCCTTTCACAGGGTGACTAGATTCATAAGACTTGCAAAATTACAGTTATGGAATAACAGTTGAAAAAAAAACTTTATGCTTTGGGGACCACCACTACACATTGGGAAGTGTATGGAAAGGTCGTAGAAATAGGAAGGGTGAGAAACACTGTCCTAGAGGAAGACGCAAGTACAGTAGAAGGGCAGCAGAAGAGAGGAAGTCCCTACAAGACAGATTTGCACGGTGGCTGCAACAATGAGCGCAAGCAAAGAACCACCGTGAGGATGATGCAAGACTGGGCAGGCCTTTATTATATTGTGCACAGGGTTGCTATCAGCCCAAACCCTCTCCACGGCCTGAACAACAATAACAGGAGGAATCATACATCTAACAGTATGCTCAACTAAACCTTGAGAGAAACTGCTCTTAGTTTAGAGCAGCCGTTCTCAATTTGTGAGTTGAGTGGTATATCCTTTGGGGGTGTTCAAATGACCCTTCCATAGGTGTGGCCAGATACGTAACAGTAGCAAAATTACAGTTATGAAGTAGCAACAGTACAATTTTTTTGGTTGGGGGGTCATTACTACACGAGGCACTGTATGAAAGGGTCGTGGCATTAGGATTGCTGAAAACCACAGTCCTACAGGAAGACACAAGTCTTGATACAGTTGAAGGGCCGCAATATAGAGTCAGCCCCCAAATAGATGGAATAGCATAGTGGCTGCAGCAATGAACTCAAGCTAAGGGAACACTCTGAGGATGGCACAAGATGGGGCAGCGTTACATTATATGGAGCATAGAGTTGCTATGAGTCAAAACCCACTCGACTGCACCTGACAACAAAACAACAGGACTTGTGTTTCTTATAATGTGCTGAAGTAGACATTAAGAGAAACTCCTATTAGTTTAGTGCAGCGGTTCTCAACTTTTGGGTCACGAGCCCTGTTGGGGGATGAATGAACCTTTCATAGTGGTCGCCTAGTCATAACAGTAGAAAAATTAGAGTTACAAAGTTGCAATGAAAATAATTTTATGATTTGGCAGTCAGCACTATATGAGGAACGGTATGAAAATGTTGTGGCATTAGGAAGGTTGAGAACCACTGCCCTAAAGGAAGACACAAGTCTTGGTAGAGTAGAAGGGCAACAAAAAATAGCCAGCCCCCCAAATATGGCTCCAACAATGAGCACTAGCAAACAACCACTGACAGGATGGCACAGGTCTGGGAAGCATTTCATGATATTGTGCATAGAGATGCGATGAGCCAAAACCCCCTCCGCAGAACTTAACAACAATAACAACAGGGCTTGTGTGTTTAACAATATGCTGAAGTAAATCTTAAGAGCAACTCTTCTTAGTTTACAGCAGGGTTCTCAACATTGGGTCGTGAACACTTTCAGGTGGGGGGTGTTTCGAAACACCCCTTCACAGTGATGGCCTGATTCATAACAGTGGCAAAAGTACAGTTATGAAATATCAATGAATATAATTTTATGATTGGGGTCCACCACTACATTGGGAACTGTACGAAAGGGCCGCAGATTTAGGATGTATTAGAAACATTGTCCTAGAGGAAGACACAAATGTTGGTACAGTAGAAGGGCTGCAAAAGTCAGGCAGCCCCTACAAGATGGAATAGATGCAGCTTGAGTGCAAGCAAAGGACCACAGTGAAGATGGCACGAGATGGGGCCGAGTTTCATTATATTGTGCATACAGTTGGTATGAGCCAACACACACTCAAAGGCACCAAACAATAATAAAAAGAACTTGGGCTTCTAAGAATATTCTGAAGTAGACCTTAAGAGAAACTCCTATTCGTTTAGACCATTGGTTCTCAAACTGTGTGTCGAGACACCTTTGAGGAGACTAACGAACCTTTCACATGGGTGGCCTGATCCATAACAGAAGCAAAATTACAATTATGATGTAGCAATGCAAATATTTTATTGTTGGATGTCACCACTACACGAGGAATGGTGTGAAGTGGTTGTGGCATTTGGAAAGTTGAGAACCACTGCTCCAGAGGAAGACAGATATCGTGGTACAGAAGGGCAGGAAAAGAGAGGCAGTGCCCAACAAGATGGATTAGCACAATGGCTGCAAAAATGAGTGTGAGCAAAAGAACCACTGTATGGAAGGCACAGGACGGGAAAGCATTTTATTACATGGTGCATAGAGTTGGTATGAGCCTAAACCCATTCGAAGGCACCAAACAACAGGATTTGTGCCTCTAACAATATGCTGAGGGAGACTTTAAAATAAACTCTTAGTGTAGAGTAACAGTTCCCTAACTGTGGGTCACAACGTCTTAGGAGGGAACAATGAGCATTTCACATGGGTGACCTGATTCATAACAATAGCAAATTTATAGTTATGGAGTAACAAGGAAAATTATTTTTTGATTGGGGGGGTTACTAGTACGTGAGGAATGGTGTGAAAGAGTCATGACATTAGGAAGGTTGAGAACCACTACCCTAGAGGGAGACATAGATCTGGGTACAGTAGAAGGGCAGCAAAAAGAGGCAGCCCACAGCACGATGGAATACAACAGTGGCTGCAACAATCCGCGCAAGCAAAAGAACCACTGGGAGGATGGCGCAGGACAGGACACCTTTCCATCATATTGTGCTTAGAGTTGCTAGGCGTCGAAAGCTACACAACAGAATCTAACAATAACTATAGGATTTGTGCTCCTGACAATAGGGTGAAGTAGATATTAAGAAAAACTCCTCTTAGTTTAGACCAGCGGTTTTTAACCTGTGGTTCGCGACCACTTTTGGTGATCGAATGAACCTTTCACATGTGTGAAATGATTCATAACTGTAGGAAAATTACAGTTACGAAGTAACAATAATATTATGATGGGGGTCACCACTACATGAGGAACTGTATGAAAGGGTCATGGCATTAGGAAATTTGACAACCATTGCCCTAGAGGAAGACACAAGTCTTGGTACAGTAGAAAGGCCACAAAAAAGAGGCAGCTACCCAAAAGTTGGATTAGCACAGTGGCTGCAACAATGCGCACAAGCAAAAGAACCACTGTGAGGATGGCATAGGATGGGAAAGCGTTTCATTATATTGTGCATAGAGTTACTATGAGCCAAAACCCACTCGATGGTACCTAACACCAATAACAACAGAACTTGTGCATCTACCAGTATGCTGAATTCTATCTTAAGAGAATCTCCTCTTAGTTTAGAGCAGGGGATCTTCAGCTGTGTGTCGCGACCCCTTTGTGAAAATGGAATGAAAATTTCACAGGGGTGTCGTGACTCATAACAGTAACAAAATTACAGTTATGAAGCTGCAATGAAATCATTTTATGGTTGGGGGGGGGGGTCACCACTAAATGAGAATCGGTATGAAAATATCATGGCATTAGGAAAGTTAAGAACCACTGCTGTAGAGGAAGTCCCAAATCTTGGTATGAAAGGGCAGGAAAAGAGAGGCGGTCCCCAACAAGATGCATTAGCACAGTGGCTGCAACAATGAGCGCAAGCAGAGAACCACTGGGCGGCGTTTCATTATATTGTGCGTAGAGTTGCTATGAGACATACCCATTCGACGGCACCTAACAACAACAACAAATGGACTTGAGCTTCTAACAGTATGGTGAAATAGACCTTAAGAGAGACTACTCTCAATTTACAGCAGGGGTTCTCACCATGTGGGTCGTGACCCCTTTGGGGCTTAGACGAACCCTTTACAGGGTTGCACTATTCATAACTTGTAACAAAACGAGAGTTACGAAGTAGCAAAGAATATAATTTTATGATTGGGGTCTACCACTACAAAGGAAACTGTATGAAAGTGTCGTGGATTTAGGAAGGTTGAGAAGCACTGTCCTAGAGGAAGACACAGATATTGGTAGAGTAGAAGGGCAGCAAAGGAGAGGCAGCCCCTACAATTTGGAATAGCTCAGTGGCTGCAACAATGAGCGCAAGCAAAGAACCACTGTGAGGAATGTACATTGTACATAGAGTTGCTGTGAGCCAAAATCCACTCGACGGCACTTAACAACAACAACAACAGGACTTGGGCGTCTAACAATATACTGAACTACATCTTAAAGAAACACCTCTTAGTTTAGAGCAGCGGTTCTCAACCTGTGGATCGGGACCTCTTTGGGGGTTGAGCTACCCATTCACAGGGGTCGGTCTCTTCTTCATAGTAGCAAAATTACAGTTATGAAGTAGCAACGATAATAATTTTACGAATGGATGTTCACCACAACATCAGGAACTTCATTATAGTGCCAAGGAATTAGGAAGGTTGAGAACCACTGGTTTAGAGCATAGGAAATCTGATGCAATACTGCATATTTTAACACACATGAAGGTGGAAAATAAAGGAAATTGGGAGAGGACAGTAGTATCAAATTCCTATGAGTCAGAATTGTTCTATATCATAGAGTAGCTAAGACAATGAGAAGAAATGACAAAGTCAAAGAGCTGAAGAGAAAATTCCATAGGACACGTGGCAACAGCTTTATGCTCTTCTTAGACCCTCGGGACCTCCTTATCTTTTGCTGGTGCACCTCCAAGATCCCAGAATCCCTAGTTGACAGTGGAATTTGCATAGCGAACTGGCTCATTGAGCCAAGCCGGAGGCCTCTGTCTGCAGAAGAGACCAAGCCCTGTGCTGCAGCTCCTGCTCCCATATGCAAGCAGTGGGGTCCAAATGCGGGTCCTGTGTCTGCTTCCTGTTGTAAAAGACAGTGTTGGGACAAGTAGCCTTCTACTGAGTCTCTCCTCCGTCTACGCAGTCGACCCCCTTACCTGGGGGAGCAGGCTCCAGGCTTGTTGTGGCCAGCTAATAGCAATTAGTAGGCATAGCGCTAATGAAGAGAGGGGACAGCTGGGCAGAGGGCCTAAACCTACTGAGCGCCATGGCCCCTGAGACACTGGCGAGCTGTTGGCTCCCAGCTCTTTGTCCCTGACTCTTACCTGCCTCCCTCTCTCGAGTTCACTCTTGAATTTCAGTCTCCATGCAATCTCACCCAGCCTTGCTGCCTGACTGGAGAGGGAGCCTGGAGGCTGTTAGAATAGCGCTGCTCAGGCTCTTTGGGCTAAAGAGTCTGACGTGGGCCAGGAGCTCCATGAAGTTCCCTCCCTCAGGCAGTTTTCTGCCTCTCCATCCCCCTTAGTCTCCCTGCAGGCCTGGCCCTGGGCCCTGACCTTCCACTTGCTTCCTCATCCAACATGTGGAGGGCTGGCTCTTGCCAAGTACACACATGGGTGCAGACATGAGAGATCCCACTCTCTCCTGGAAACCAGGAGGTCTATAAACAAGGGCACAGCTGAGGCCTGTTATTACCCAAATCATGTGCATCCTTCTCTCTGCCCTCTGCCCTGGGGTAGGGACAAGGGCTCTGGGAAGACCGGCCACCCCATCACTATGGGGCATGGCCCGATGGTGCTGGTGCACAGAGCACTGGGCAGGCAGGGCTCCCTACAGACCCTTGCACCCTGTGGGGCTACAGAAGGGGAGAAAGGCAGAAGAGTGCTACCAGGAGCCAGCTGCACTCTGGCAACATGGGGTCCTCTGGGCTGGGCCACTGAGGTGGGGTGCTAAGGCTTTGCTCCCCTCTCCCTCTCCCCAGGTGTGTGGTTGTGCTCTTCAATCCCCGGAAACACAAGCAGCACCACATCCTCAACAGCTCCAGGTAAATGGGCTGCTCTGGGGCTTTGGGGAGTGCCACCATTTCCCAGGGACGGCCAGAGGAGTGCCACCTGCTTCTCTGTGGCATTGGGCCCTGTTGGGCCCCAGGCCTGCAAGGGAAGCAGCACAAGGAGGGCGGGTTTACTGCCCTTGTTTTGAGAGGGGACTGTGAGAGGCCAGACCTGGGCCAGGCTGCCAGTGCCTCTCTTGAGCCTGCCCCCATTCCTTTCAGGAAAACCATCACTGCCCTTGCCTTCTCTCCTGATGGCAAGTACCTGGTCACCGGCGAGGTGAGTGAGGAAGGAATCTCAGGCACTGCAGAGGGGTTGGCCTGGCCTTAGCAGAGAGTGACAGCCTGCAGCCCGCATAGGACTGGTGCCAAGTTTGACTTTCTGTACTGGTGTCAACTTTGGGTGTTTGGTCTGCCCTAGAGCAGTGTTCTTAGGCTGTAGCCTGCATCAGAAGTGCTATGGTGGCCCCATAGTACAGACTGCTGGCTCTCGGGCTCAGCAGGTCTGGGTTGGCTCTCTTCAGTTTGCAATGCTAACAAGTAGTTCCAGATGAGGCTGAAGCTGCCAATTTGGGAACCACATTTTGGAAAACACCTCCTTAAAACATTCCTTATCCTGGAGTCCTCCTGTTGGTCACAGTGTGGAACAGGGCTGCCCTCCCATAGACTTGCCCTGTGAGGCTGTGGGAGCCAACCGCAGTAGTGGTGGTTCTTGCCCATCCAAATCACGCCAGGAGCCCATCCCTGAGAGTCCCTGTTCCCCAACACTGATCACATTCCCTCCGGGGGTGTCCTTGATTCATGTGCAGGCACATTAGGTTAGGTGTCCTTCATTTATGTGCAAGCTCTTGTCCAGTGGGTGGGAGAGCCAGGCCTCCTTGGATGGGGAGGGAGCTGGCTGCCTCTGGCCTTTACTTTGGGGTCTTCGTCCCCGCAGAGTGGACACATGCCTGCTGTGCGGGTGTGGGACGTGTCGGAGCGCAGCCAGGTGGCAGAGCTTCAGGAGCATAATTATGGCGTGTCGTGTGTGGCCTTCTCACCCAGCGCCAAGTACATTGTCTCAGTGGGCTACCAGCATGATATGATCGTCAATGTCTGGGCCTGGAAGGTGAGTGGGCTGCTGGCCTCAGGACAGGCAGGGCCGGGAGGGGAGCCAAGAAACTGCTGACAGGTGGCCTTCACTTCCGCCTGCTGGCCTCAGTCCCTTTCTAGAGAACTCTGAGCAGAAAGGAGCAACTGTGTATCTAGGATGCTGAAGAAGGGGCAGAAGGAGAGGTCAAGTTCACAGCTTGTCTAACCTCCTTCAGTGTGTAAGTTTCTTTTCCCTCAGCTCCTAGAAGCAGAGCCTTGATTTCCCTTGACTTTCTCTCCAGAAAAACATTGTAGTGGCTTCCAACCAGGTGACCAGTCGGGTGAAAGCAGTATCCTTCTCTGAGGACTGCAGCTACTTTGTCATTGCAGGCAACCGGCACATCAAATTCTGGTTCCTTGATGACAGCAAGACCTCAACGGTGAGGCAGCAAGTAGCCACCAGGGTGGGGTCTGCCCAGATCTGTTCCACCTGCGCCCCCTTCTGCATGCTCAAAAGCCCTTTGGAAGTCTCAGCTGGGCCAGGTGCTATGTCAATCTGCAAGGGAAGCCTTTTCCCTCTCTCCCCAGGGCCTTCTTTCCAGGGGGTAGCCTGCAGGGTGGGTGTGTGGGTGGCACCTGTGGTGTGCCTCCACAGGTGAATGCCACTGTGCCCCTGCTGGGCCGCTCCGGGCTGCTGGGGGACATGCAGAACTACCTGTTCACTGATGTAGCCTGTGGCCACGGGAAGAAGGATGACAGCACCTTCTGTATCACATCCTCGGGGCAGCTGTGCGAGTTCAGTGACCAGAGACTGTTGGACAAGTGGGTGGAGCTGAGGGTAAGTGAATGCTTTGTCGGCACCCTCCCGTCTGTCACCTCCAGGCTCCGGGGGTCCTGGGGTTAGCAGCGGGGTCTGCATGCACGCTGGGGGAGGCCCCAGGTGGAGGAAGGTGTTTGGGAACCTCTCTGCTCGCTCGCGCTCTCTGTCTCTGCCGCTTCCTCTGCTTTCCTCTTCTGCTCAGCACAAAGACAGCATCACAGTAAGTGTGCTGGCCCTGTCCGCTGCCTCTGCTGCCTTTCTCTTGGCCTGCCTTTTCTGAGTGTGTGTTTGCCTAAAACTCAGGTGGCTTATAAGGCTTGCTGACTCCTTCTTCCTAATTGCATGGGGCTGTGGGCCCTCTGGCTAGCTGCTGTTAGAGGGAGGGGCATTGAGGGGCTCTGGCCAGGGCAGCTGTCCTACCTTGCACTTGTCCTTGCCTCTTGGCTCATGGCTGTTGAGGTGGGGTGAAGGAGTGCGCAGACGCCCTTGCTGAATGGGGCTTCTGTGCTCACAGACCACAGTGGCCCACTGCATCTCGGTTAGCCAGGACTACATCTTCTGTGGCTGTGCTGACAGCACCGTGCGTCTTTTCAACCCCTCCAACCTGCACTTTCTCAGCACGCTGCCCCGGCCCCATGCCCTGGGAACAGACATTGCCAGCATCACAGAGTCCAGGTGAGCGGTGTGGGTGGGCCCCTGAGTCCTGTCAGAGCCCCACTCTGTGCCAGGCCATCCTTGGCATGCTGCAAGGAGAGGAGGGCACACATAGACCTCTGGGAAGACCCTTGCAGTCAAGCACAGGTGGGTCTTTTAGCATTTCTTGCTCACTGTGGGCAACCGTGGTAATCTGAGTCTGCCGTGTGGTAATGCATTGTCCTGTAAAGACCACAGCTAGGACAGACGGGCAGTTCCTTAGGGTTTCTGAGAGAGACTGGAAACCTGATGGAGCAGGCCTTTCTCCCTCAGGGTGGTCCTGGGTTGCAGCTGCGGTAGGAGGGGCTTATTGTAGCCTCGGGCCTTGGGTTGGGTGATTGCAGGAAGTGAAGTTTTGCTCTGGTTTCAGTGCTGTCAGGAAGCGGGGCAGTTCTGCAGTTGGGTATATTAATTTCTCTTTCAGGGCAGGACGGGACTAAATCTGCAATTGGTAGGAAATGATATATGACCATGGTTGTGGCTTGCACAGTGTCCTTCCGTGTCCTCTGACGTGAGTCTAGAAGGGCCTGACATCTGCTTGGCTGCATCACGGCCACACACTGTCCCTGCCTGACGTTGGGGGCTATGAAATAACTTGTGTTCTTTTGGAGAGCCCCATGGCAAGGAATGCCAGGCCAGCTGCTGCGTTCTTTCTCCAGTGACTGCTGGCCAACCTGCTGCTCCTCCCTTGAGTGCCCCATTTCATTTGCGCTCACTCACTAGTTTGCCCTGTCTACCCTGGACACCCTGCCCCCCTCTTTCCTCAGTCGCCTTTTCGCTGGAGTGGCCAATGCGTAGTATCCGGACACCATCTCCTTGGCCTTTGATCCTGCAAATCAGTGGCTGTCTTGTGTGTACAATGACCATAGTATTTATGTCTGGGATGTGAAGGACCCCAAGAAAGTGGGCAAGGTGTATTCAGCTCTCTATCATTCCTCCTGCTTCTGGAGTGTAGAGGTACGTGGGCCAGATCTGCTGAGACTGACCGTGTTTCCTGGGCTACTATTAGGAGCTGGAGTTCCTCAAGTGTGGAATTTGTTTCCTCCAGCACCCTTGCTCCCCCAGCAGTGCCCCTGGGTCCCTTCGTATCTGTTAATTGACTCTGAGGATGGGAGGGGATTTTAGTGCTGACTCATCTCAGACGTTTTTCAGTATGCCCTGTGCAGTCTGAGCTTTGCCTCTTTGGACATGTTCCTGAACTTGACCAAACCTTAGTTTCTGCAATTGTGAAATGACATACCTGATGCATTTGATTTTTACGAAAAGGAGACAATGTAAGTGGGAGATTTAGAATGCCTAGTACTTACTAGGTGCTTGGTTAATGTATATTCCTTTACTTGTTAAAGACAAGAGCTAATCATTATGACTTGCTTGCTCTGGGAAAAGCCTGGGGCTAAGTCTTGACCAACCTTTTCTCTACTCTCATCCCGTCCCATCTCTGTGGGCAGCCAAGGTCTGACCCAGGTCCCTCTCGTCCTTGTGCTCCTCCAGGTCTACCCTGAGGTGAAGGACAGTCAACAGGCCTGCTTGCCCCCGAGCTCCTTTATCACCTGCTCTTCTGACAGCACCATCCGCCTGTGGAATACAGAGAGCTCTGGGGTGCATGGCTCCACCCTGCACCGAAACATCCTCAGCCACGTGAGCCTGGTGCCCCCACACCACATTCTCAGGATCTGAGTCTCCAGACCAGACTCTTCCAGATGTTTCTGCAAGTGTATGAGTGTGAGTGTGTGTGTGTGTGTGTGTGTGTGTGTGTGTAAAAAGGACCCGAAGTCAGAAGCACTCTGAACATTCTGCAAGGTTGTGTTAGTGTGTGTGTGCGTGTGTGTGTGTGTGTGTGTGTGTGTATGTAAATACGACCCGAAGTCAGGAGCCCTTTACATTTTCTGGAAGTGTGTGTGTTTGTGTGTTTGTGTTTGTAAAAAGGACATTAAGTCAGACACCCAACAGAGATTCAGAAAGCGTTTGTGTGTGTGTGTGTGTAAAAAGGGCACGAGTCAGAAGCCCTCTAGAGATTCTGCCATGGTGTGTGTGTGTTTGTGTAAAAAGAACAAGAAGTCAGAAGCCCTCCAGAGATTCTCCAAGGGTACGTGTATATGTCTTGTGTGTAAAAATGAAACAAAATCAGAAGCCCTCTAGTGATTCTGGAAGGGTGTGTGTGTGTGTGTCCTAAAAAGGACACGAACTCAGAAGCCCTCCAGAGATTCTGTAGGGGCATGAGTGTGTGTGTGTGTGTGTGTGTGTGTGTGTGTGTGTAAGTAAAACCTACACAGTCAGAAGCCCTCCAGAGATTTTGCAAGTGTTTTTGTGTGTATGTGTGTGTAAAAAGGACATGAAATCAGACGCCCTACAGAGATTCTGCAAGGGTGCGTGTATGTTTGTGTGTGTAAAAAGGACACGAAACCAGAAGCCTTATAGAGATTCTGGAAGTGTGTGTGTGTGTGGTTTTGTGTTGGTAAAAAGGACATTAAGTCAGAAACCCTCCAGAGATTCTGAAAGTGTGTGTGTGTGTAAAAAGGACACGAAGTCAGAAGCCCTCTAGAGATTCTACCATGGTGTGTGTGTGTGTGTGTGTGTGTTTGTATAAAGAGTACAAGAATTTCGAAGCCCACTAGGGACTCTGCAAGGGTCTGAGTGTGAGTGTGTTTGTGTGAGTGTGTGTGTGTGTGTAAAAAGGCCATGAAGTCAGAAGCCCTCCAGAGATTCTGCAAGGGTATGAGTGTGAGTATGTGTGTGAGTGTGTGTTTGTGTGTATGAAAAGGACACGAAGTCAGAAGCCCTCCAGAGATTATGCAAGGGTGTGAGTGTTTTTCTGTGTGTGACTAAAAAGGACACGAAGTCAGAAGCCCTCGAGAGTTTCTGCAGGGGTATGAGAGTGAGTGTGTGTTTTGTGTGTGTAAAAAGTACACGAAGTCAGTTGCCCTCCAGAGAAACTGCAAGGGTGCGTGTGTGTGTGTGTAAAAAGGACACGACATCAGAAGGCCTTCAGAGATTGTGCAAGGGTATTAGTGTGAGTTTGCGTGTGTGAGTGTGTAAAACGGACAAAGTCAGAAGCCCTCCAGAGATTCTGCAATGGTTTTCTCTGTGTGTGTGTGTGTTTGTGTGTGTGTAAAAAGACATGAAATCAGACGCCCTACAGAGATTCTGCAAAGGTGCGTGTGTGTGTGTGTGTGTGTGTGTAAAAAGGACAGGAAACCAGAAGCTTTTTAGAGATTCTGCAAGAGAGTATGTGTGTGTGTGTGTGTGTGTGTGTGTGTTTGTGCTTGCAAAAAGGACATTAATTCAGAAACCCTCCAGAGATTCTGCAACCGTGTGTGTGTGTGTGTGTGTGTGTGTGTAAAAAGGACACGAAGTCAGAAGACCTCTAGGGAATCTGCCATGGTGTGTGTGTGTGTTTGTAAAAAGGACACGGAATCAGAAGCTCTCTTGAGATTCTGCAAGGGTCTGAGTGTGAGTGTGTGTGTAAAAAGGACATGTAGTCAGAAGCCCTGCAGAGTTTCTGCAAGTGTATGAGTGTGAGTTTGTGTGTGTGTGTAAAAAGGACACGAAGTCAGAAGACCTCCAGAGATTGTGCAAGGGTGTGTGTGTGTGTGTGTGTGTAAAAAGGAAAGGAAGTCAGAAGCCCTACAGATATTCTTCAAAGTTTGTGTGTGTGTGAGTGTCTAAAAAGGACACAAAATCAGAAGCCCTCCAGAGATTCTGCAAGTGTCTGTGTGTGTAAAAAGGACACAAAGTGAGAATACCTCAAGAGATTCTGCAAGGGTGCGTGCATGTGTGTGTGTAAAATGGAAACGAAGTCAGAAGCCCTCCAGAGATTCTGCCAGTGTGCATTTGGGTGTGTAAAAAGGACAGGAACTCAGAAGCCCTCAAGAGATTCTTCAAGTGTGAGTGCTTGTGTGTGTGTGTGTGTGTGTGTGTGTATAAAAAGGACACGCAGTCAGAAGACCTGCAGATATTCTGCAAGATTGTGAGTGTGTGTGTGTGTGTGTGTAAATTGGACACGAAATCAGAAGCCCTCCAGAGATTCTGCAAGTGTATGAGTGCGTGTGTGTGTGTGTGTTTAAAAAGGACATGAAATCAGACGCCCTTCAGAGATTCTGCAAGGGTGCATGTATGTGTGTGTGTGTGTGTGTGTGTGTAAAAAAACACGAAGTCAAAAGCCCTCTAGAGATTCTGCAAGGGTCTGAGTGTGAGTGTGTGTGTGTGTTTGTAAAAAGGACACGAAGTCAGAAGCAATCCAGAAATTCTGCAAGATTGTGTTTGTGTTTGTGTAAAAAGTAACCAAATCAGTAGCCTTCTAGAGATTTGCAAGGATGTGTGTGGGTGTGAGTGTAAAGGACACGATATCAGAAGCTCTCAAGGGATTCTGCAAGTGAATGAGTGTGTGTCAAAAGGGCACGAAGTCAGAAGCCCTCCAGAGATTCTTCAAAGTTGTGAGTGCTTGTGTGTGTGTGTGTGTGTGTGTGTCAAAAAAGGACATGATTTCAGAAACCCTCCAGAGATACAGGAAGGGTGCGTGATAGTGTGTGTGTGTGTGTGTGTAAAAAGGACAGTAATTCAGAAGCCTTCTAGAGATTCTGCAATGGTCTGTATGTGTATGTGTGAAAAGGAGAAGTCAGAAGCCCTCCAGAGATTCTGCAAGAGTGCGTGCATGTGTGCATCTGTGTGTTATTGTTCAAAAAGGACACGAAGTCAGAAGACCTGCAGATATTCTGCAAGGGTGTGTGTGCGTGTATGTGTACAAAGGACACGAGGTCAGAAGACCTGCAGATATTCTGCAAGGGTGTGTGTGTGTGTGTGTGTGTGTGTGTGTGTGTGTGTGTGTGTAAAA